>NW_016163298.1:33022-37369 GCF_001687245.7 Rhagoletis zephyria | reverse complement strand
ACAACTCTTTCGCCTCTATGTTTAGATAAATGCTAAGCTCTCACTTGAAATTGACTCGATGTTTCAAAATTAGTCATGTTTACTTTTTTTAGTCGAAATATTTTTTTTTTAAATATACATGCGATAGTTTTTCGCTTTTAATTGTTTAAAAATATTTTCACGCTTTTCTTATGCCTCTTTTCTTATTTATTATGCATTTCGTATAAAATTTACGCTATATTCCTTCATATTCTTTCGCACTTCTGTGAGATGTTTTTAATCGATTTATATTTTATCGATTATTGTTATTAATTTTTAATTTTTTCTTTCAGTCACAGTAGTATGTTTTTTAAGTTATACTATTAAAAAGACGCCTCTTTAACTTTAAAGTTTTGTTGCAAAAAACTTGCACTCCTCCTGCGACTTCTTGCTCTTAAGTTTACTTTTGTTCTCTTACTTTACTCTCTACTACCAGTTATTTAGTTTATTCCTGCATCTACCGATCCCGCGATCACTTTTAAATAATAAACTTAAAAAAAAATGTAAACGAAAAGATAATTACTTAAACGCCACCGCCGCTGCCGCCACCGCCATCGGCTTCGCTTTCACCTATTCTTTTATTCGCCTACACCTCAATCCCAGACGATTGTCTGTTGAAACTCCATAACACGATCCCACGGGAATTCGGGCGTAATATTATCCCAATCGTGGGTCGCACCATCGCCCACCGCCCGCTTCTGACGCAATTGTGCCACCTCTTCGTTCAGTTGCTGTGATGCAGCAGCAGCCAAATCGTCGCCATTTAAGTTCGCACTGGACGACGTTGTCTCGTCGATGCCACCGCTGCCGACCCCCCCACCAGCCGCTGCAGTTTCAGCAGATTGTTGTGTGCTGGTATGCAACGATTTATCCTCGTCTTTGACCGCCTCAATCGGTGTTTCACCTTTGCGTTCATTGTTGCGCCCATAAATACCAGATGGGAAATTATTAATCGAGGAGAGTGTATCCGGTCGGTAGCTGCCGACGCTGAGCGATTGATGTGGATTAATGTTGCTGCTGCTAGTGTCTGGTCGATTCAAATATTGATAGCCGCCTGATTGGTGTTGGTTTGAGAAACTATTTTCCGCATGATAATTGCTAGTTGCCGCCAACGATGACGACGAGCTCGGTCGGCCATAGGTGTCTTTAACGCCATATTGTGGCACATTGATGTAGGCGCTGTTGCTTTGCGTGCCTGGCCGATAGAATGGTTTCTGTAGTTGATAGCGCTTGGGCGGTTGTGACGATGGCTTGCGTACGGAGTAACCGGGCTTCACGCACATCATACCGAAGACGCGTATGCCGGGCACGCTGGCATACTTGGGCTGATCATGCGCCATGGGACCCTCTGTGCGTGCATGCGAGAAGCGAGAAATAGAAGGAGGAAGAAAGTGTCAAGAATTAATCAAAAGTGTATTAGCTTAATTAACTCATGAGTATCATGATATGCAGCTATTATCTATCAATTTTATGGAATTATGCATTTAATTGTTTATTTGGAAAATTGCTTATTAATTGCGCAGCGCGCATTCCATTTCTCGTGTGCTACACGCCGCCGGAAACTTACCCATTTTGAAATGATCCGGACACCTGCAGATGATTAGATAATGTGACTTTCCAGTGCGTATGTTTTGTAGCGCCAATAGGGACCAATCCTTGGGCGAGTTGCACTCACGCATCTCTGTTGTGGCCTCGCATGTCTTCGCTAAAGTAATTGCCTGCTTGAAAAGTGGGATAAAAAGGGAGAAAAAGCGAACATGTGTTTTTAGTTTGAGTGTTAGTAGGAAAAAAGCAATAACAAAACTAAACGAAATGTGGAAAAGTACCGATTGTAGTAAGCTTACTTGCATGTATGCGAATAAATGTGCTGCGTGTGGTCAAACAGCTAATAAAACTAAATAAAAAAATTAAATAGTTTTTCATTACATAAGCCTCGCAGCTACACTACATTACAAAAGCAAGTAGATACATCTGAAGCATACGTACATATAACGCCGCCCGACACGGACTTTGGAAACTGATTTCAGTTTTGTAATCAGCGACAAAAGAACTTTTAGATATCAAATTTCACAAAAATTGGAAAATGTTTTAAAAAACCCATCCGCCATTTTTAATCTTTGACAACGGATTTCAGTTTTGTAATCAGCGACTGAAAGAAATTTTGGATATCAAAATACCCGAAAATCCGATTTTTTTTTTAAATCCCACCGCCATATTTGTAATCACCGACTTAAAGAACTTTTAGATATCAAATTTCCTAAAAATCTGAATTTTCTTTAAATCCCACCGCCATTTTGAAATTTTCGCCGTATTGTATGCGCCATTTTGAATTTTCGTAAACTGATTTACGTTTTGTAATCACCGACTCAAAGAACTTTTGGATATCAAATTTCCTAAAAATTAGAATTTTCTTTAAATTCCACCGCCATTTTGAATTTTTGAAAACGGATTTCAGTTTTGTAATAACCTTTGGATATCAAATTTCATGAAAATCTGATTTTTTTTTTAAATCCAACCGCCATACTGGATACGCCATTTTGGATTTTTAAAAACTGTTTTCAATTTTGTAACAGCGACTCGAGGAACCTTTGGATATCAAATTTCATCCAAATCTTTTTTTCCCTTCCAATCTCAATCCTAAACTTATCAAATATACGACAGCCAAGTACAATTTTTGTTATTCATAAAAGCTTCGGCACTTTTTTACATAATAACTGCTCGTTCATTTCACTATGGAATGTAATGGAATAGAATTGTGGGCGGCAGAAGAAACCAAAAACAATTTTTGCAAGCACTCAGGCAGAATTGCCTATTATACTAAAGGCCTAGAGCGAAGATTTAGAGGATAAGCATTTATAGGAGAAGTGGGAATTAATTACTCCTCTGCAAACTTACCGGACTTGAGGAAAAGGCCACTTAGCGCGTCCATTCTCAATACATCAGACCGAAAAATGTACCCTCTAAGTCTGGAAAAGAACGGATAGCGGCAGAGAAAATGTTCTGTACTATCCTCATCCTCCAAACAAGATGTAAACAGTCGTCCCCATGGATTGTTCCCCCGTAATAAGTCTATTAAGGCTCACAGATCTCTCCTTCTTTGTCTGAGAAGGAGTCTTGATAGAACCCTGTCAGGCATTTACAGCAAACTCGTGGTTGTTTTGCCGGTATTATGCCGGTGTATTGAACCTCACCGATGGCTCTCACGATCTTTGAAGAGGTGCGAGCGGTTTCCAAGGCCTTTAGAGCTGTTTGGCTGTCAATGCAGATCCTGATTTTATGTCTGCGCAACCTTTCGTAAAATACCCAATGCATTAAAGCATCTTACCGTCCAGATGCTATCCGGCTCCAGTACCATTTTCAGTCTTTGAGTCGAAAGTTTTCATTCGAATATAGCTATAGATATATGTATGCATGTATCTATGACGGCAATTTGAAAAGTTAGTGACTTTTCAATTAAACGATATATTTTTCGGCAAAAAAGCATTTTATTTATCAACAAAGTCTCTTTTTAGCTTTTTCAAAGTCCTCAAAATAAGCATTTATTTCAGTGATGAGTCTTCAGCCCACCCAAATCTCTTACCGCCCAACCATTTCTTTAGGTTTGAAAACAGGAAATAGTCGCTGGGTGCTAAAAATGGTGAATATGGTGGATGGGGTAAGTGTTCGCAGCCAATTGATGGATTTTTCTATGGTGACTGCACTGTGCATTGTCTTGATAGAACACCACTTTTTCTTGGCCAAATATGGTCGTTTTTCAATATCGAATCTGTCCAAAATCGTGTTTCTCTTTTCAAGCCAATCGACTTGAATGACATCGTGTGCATCCCCAAAAACTGTGGTCATGATCTTATTGGCTGACAGACCCACTTCGGCCTTCTTCGGCGCACTTTTTGATTGGTCTTTGGTGTCTGGTCTGTTGTGGTTCGGATTGCGGCTAAACATCGCCAAACACTCCGTGGAAGCATCTGACCATTAGCCACATACCAAAGAACAGAGAAAACCGATTCTTGTTTTCAATTTCGCAAAATAATTAATATATTTTACTAGTGTTTTGAAAGTGAAGACTGGCGATTTAGTGCGTTTTGGACCGAGTAATTGCTCTTGCAAACGGAACTACACCCCATAAAGGTTTTCTGTCAATAACTTTAAAATGCTCATTTTCGTTGTTGGTTAACAATAGCCGTGTTTTATTTGTCCAGAAATTTAAGCTATTAGCTTATTTTGTATGGAGGACTTACCCAACATAATTATATTGGCTTATGAAAAGCTATCTCGGCTTGTATATTGAACAAGAGGCATTGCCATTCAGCATCAGAAATTTTCTCCTTC
>NW_016163298.1:11182-32954 GCF_001687245.7 Rhagoletis zephyria | reverse complement strand
ACATAGGAAATAAGCTAATATCGTTTTATTTGACCAAGATTTAGCTATTAGCTTGTGATGGTTGAATAAAACATGCCTAATATTAACCCTCCGCCATCGGAATATGATTATGAGGATCGAATTGCGTTAATTGGTACCCCTTCCGACAACTTGGGATGCAAGTGTACGATATATCCCAGTGTTAGCTCCGTGGTCGAAAATTTATAGCCGCACCATATGTTGACAAGTTTTAATATATATATATATATTTTTTTTTATTTAATTTTACTTTTTTTTTTTAATAAACATATAGTCCATTCTTTAACAAAACGCTTGTAAATCCAAGTTCCGATTTTGTGTAATATTAAAAAAAATATTCAACAAAAATTTCAACCTTTCTAATTAGATTTCATAGAAAGAATTCGAGTAGATATACAGTTTTGTAGTGCATTGAATTCTAGTAGAATAAAGTAGAGCTCAAAATGACCTTTAATTTTTTCGATTTTTTTTTTTGTCGAATACGTTACGGGTTTCTTCTACATAAAAGTACTATATTGTGTTGGGACAAACAAAATTCAAAAAAATTAATTGTAATTTTCAGCCATTTCAAACATGCACTTTATTCTACTAGAATTCAAAGGACTAGAAACCTCGAAATTTTTAAGAAAATTTGTTAATTTTTTTTTTAAATTGTACAAAATTTTAAACATGGATTTATACGGGTTTTATTAAAGAATGAACCATATTTTTATAAACAAATTACAAAAATTAAATAACAAAAAAAAAAAAATGGTGAATACTTGTCAATATGTGGTGCGGTTATAATTTTTTTCGACCACTGTATATCATGAATATTTTGTACATTGAGCCACACGCGCCGAATGCCACGCCGATGTTTGCATGACTCGGCGGTGTAAACCTGTAATACCCACTCACACACTTTCCTTATCCGATCGTCCAATATGTTTCCATGAATTTTATCGATGATGACGACCTCTTTAGGACGTCCTGAACCTTCGGAGTCACTTTTTAACCATTGAAATAGATGGTGCATAATCCTCATAATATGGTTTCGGTAATGGATTTTTCACGCAAAAAATACTACTTAATCAGCAATTTTCGCTAAAATTCACGTGGTTGTCTGCCTTCAATGGCTGTCAAACACAAACTAAATACCACAGCTTGCTAAAAATTTTACAGTAGTCTATTGAATTGGTTTATTATCAAAGGGAATAAGTCGGCATTTTTCCGGTATGGAAAGCTTGATGCAGTTCAACAGAGCTCCTATAAACGAACCGAACTGCATCAAAATTGTCCTATCGAAAAAATTCCGACATATTACCTTTCGCAATTAACCGATTCATTTAAGGTTACTGAGCGGGATATTCAAAAAGTCGCTTTTAAAATTTACCTCGTAATGAAAACCTCACTTCTTTAGTCGCCAAAGTAGTTTTGTATTTTTGCCGCCAGGTTACAATCGTTTTCCCACCCATTATGGCTTGCAATATCTTACCAAATGACGCAAAAAGCGCCAAGATTTTTTCCACGTCCATCTCCAAACAAATTTTCCTACCTTTAAAAAAATCCAATGTAGACCGTATATCAACCACCCCTAACCCCCTTCTAAGTAAAATTCTGCATACGCCAGTGTTTGAAAAGCGCCTTCATTGCCGCAACACAGCATTAAAACCTCATTTAATGACAAATAAAACCGCTAATCACGATTTTTCCACACATGCTTTTGTACAGCCGCATAGAAATTGCAAGCAACACAGCAAACGCCATAGCTAAATGCACGTTAAAAGGCAGCAACCAGCAACCAGCAAAAACAACAACACACACACAAATCTACACAAACATAACTACAATGGCTACCCGTGGCAGCCGCAGCAGCAATTACTAAAGAGCAACAGCGCATTGGCAAAATGAAATAATGAAAATGAAACGAGTAACAAAAATAATAAAGGAATTGCTATAGTTCCAGCAGCTATAGAGCGCACACGCTCACACATCTACATATGTACATATGTAGGTCTGCCTGCTGGCGCTTTGCAACTGGTTCCACGTAAAGTCAAAGCGCCTATAAGCCCGCCGCTGCTGCTGCGGCATTTGCACCATGCCAACAGCAAAGCGCACGGGGCATCAGCAAAGCGGGCCAACTTTGTGCCCCAATCACGCTGCCCGCAAGCATGCAGCCAATGCCACTGGCACTGCCACTGCCACTGTGGTTGAGTTTCAGATTTTTTTCTTGCAATTCTTTTTCTACTGCTCCTTTTTTCTTGCTGCAACAGTTTTTTACATGTTTTCTATTGCCTGCTGTTTTGCTTGTCGCTTGTGTTGTTGTTGCTATTGTTGTATTGTCGTGGTTTAAGCCACTTCTAGCTACCATCAAATTGCCGTCTAATTTACGCCAAAGCTGTGAGGCTTTTCTATCTCACGCGATGCAATTCGATGTTGTTAGTCGTAGAAGAATAGTAGTCGTAGTTGGAAAGCAGAAGCTATGTACATAAAACAGCAGCCGGAACAGCAGTGGCATTGGCAGCAAGCAGTGCGACATTTGGCGGACACCTGGTGATTTGCTTAGACAGACAATCCATTTTTATTTCTAATTTTTATTTTTTTTTTGCAATTAGCGCATATTCCATATGTATTTCATGCCGGCGTGTTTTCAAATGTCACTATCAATGCATTTAGAATTGCCGGAAATTAGAATTTCAAATTAGTTTGAATGGATCATTATGTAATGTGCAACTACATACTTAATTTTTCATTCTGGGAAAAACGCAAGATTTATTGGACATTTATTGCGCATGGGTACTTAGTTCAAGCAGATAAATGCTAGAAAACATTAGCAATCAATAGCACAAATATTTGCGAAATTAAATCTAGTTTTCCGCTCTGATATATACCAGCAGTACAAAAAGAGTGACACCCTTCCTTTTGGCATTCCCTTACAAAGTCTGAGTAGGGGATGGTCAGAAAAATCGTCCCATCATTCTCTGCCGCTCTCAAGGAGTGGCACATTTCGGCCTAAACTGTAAGGCCCGTTGTAATTGGGAAAATTTCACCATGCTTGCTGAGCTGTTGTTGAACTATTTATAGTCCCTGACATTAGGAACCTTCGTCTTATAACAGAAATTGCAATCTGCTCCTAGATATTGCAGGACAGTGACAACATCTACAAAGCGGCAATGACCTGCTAGAGCCGAACTTTTTCGATCTCACTAAGGCCACGTTTGCCTATTAAACACACATGTGCATGCTCGTCCGCCATGCTAAAACCCTCAGTATCTATGTGACCGGGAATCCTAATGAGCTTACAGCTGTTCCGTTTAGCCATCGCTTGCATGGATCGACGACAGTGCGGCAAAACTTTTAACTAGTTCATTACGAACCTCAATAGATTTCGACCCATTCCTTACTGCTTGTTGGCTCCGCAGAGAATTTTTGATCTGCAACCAAATTTTGAACACACCAGTCTCAAAAGATACCCAAATATGCTGTCACGCGATGCCTCACTAGATCTAGAGTCAAAAGATCCAAAAATTCATCTACAGCGTCATTTGGTGTAGCATGGATTGATGGGGTTCCTACTAAGATGTTCTACTTTGCTAAGTATGCATAGGGTGATGCAAGGGTTATGCAGATCTTTGACAGAAATTATTTTGTGATAAGTATGTTATTGTTTTATTTTTGTCAGACAATTGGTGCTAAAGACTTTGGCAATCTTAGTCATGGAGCGATACTCAGTTGAACAACGCGTAAAAGTGATCCAATTGTTGAGGTCATCAAAACTTTGCCCACTGTACGGTGTGGTATTTGGGCTGGCGGAACCGTACTTCTTACTGTGAACGAACGCTATCGTGACTTGAAAACGAACTTTGTATGACCTGAATTAGATGACATAGACGTGCACAATATGTGGTTTCGAAAGAACGGCACCGCTTGCCACACAGCGCATGAAACATTGGCCCTATTGTGAACATCTGTGGGCTTATTGAATCACCCTATAGTCTAAGATTGGCCATATATTTAGAGCACATCACCATACAACAACAGGGGTATTCTTGAGCCAGGGATCTTTTTCCTAGGGCATCGCCAAGCATTGAACGCAAGAAATGCATTTTCATTATCTATTATATTTGCGCCACTCTAAAGGCGTTTACACTTCAAAATTCTGCCTTTTATCGTCTTTGATGGAATTACATTTGCGCAGAATAGTTCCTCCATTAAAAGTTCTAAGTTATCTAATTAATTAATGCAAGTTTTTGTTTTTGACACATTTGGAGAAGCAAGCCTTTAAAAGCCACCTTTGTGAATGTGTACACCCCTAATGTGCATACATTTGCAGTAGAATGCATTTTTAATTTTACTCACAATTGAATGCTAATGCATTTCCGTTGACTTCTACCACAATTAAAATCTCTTTTCTCCATATTTGCTGGCATCTTATCGCAACTAATCTGACAACGGATTATCATAGTACATAGAAAAGGTTTTTAATACACCGCATACATTTAAATATGTATGACATTCTACCACATACAGCTTCAAATTCGCTGGCCAAATAAGACTAGCAAAAGAATAATCACTTCTCGCCTTTAAGTGCTACTTACGTGACTTTGATTACCATTTTGCCTGCTCTAGGCATTAACGAAATTCCAAATCCCTAGACGGCAACACAGCAGATTGCCTACTACACTACATTGCATACTCACTTATCAATATACCACCTGCACAATTTAGCCTTTGGCTAGACATAGCACCCAAACAAAATCGCTTCGTGCAGTTCGTTTTTCGCAACATTAAAACATTAGCTAGACGCATTATTAGCGCTAAATGTATTTAATTCAATTGAACTGACTCAACTGAAAAGCGCAGTGTGCAGCGCAACTGAGAATAGATGGCTTGATTTTTAACATTTTAGCGCCGTAAAGCATTTTCGTCTGATTGAAATGGCTTTATTAGGCATAATTGCAAGAATTTTGCATTCAGCAGCTAAGCTTCATATCTGCCAGCCGAGCAAGCAACAAGTTTTAGCAAGCGCGCCATATGTTGCCACAATCAAGTTGCTGCTTCATATATAAGACTGCATAGAATGTGCTACTACGGCACCACATCTCAAAATGTGGCTAAATTGCTATTTATGTATTAAAGTGTCTACCCTTGCTGTTTGTATGAGTAGCCCTGCACTTATCTTCAGCAGTGAGTTTAACTGAAAAATAATTCACGTTGAGTGGCATTTAATGTTGCGGGTGTTGAAAATCAACGAAGTTGTTACTAAATTTGAAAATTCTAGCAGAAATCAAAAATGGAAAATAAATGTGTATAACTGTGAGAGTTAGCTGAGGTAAACGCATAATAACCACCCGCATCAGTTCGTTCTTGAACAGATGCTTGAGAAGCTACTGACAGCTGTTAGGTTGATAACTTAACCAAAAAAAATCTAATTGGCTGAGAATTTTTTTCTTATGTAATATACTAGGTGCTGGATATGGCGACCGCTGTTGTGTAATGGTTAGCAGTGCGCGCTACCATTCCGCAGGTCCTGGATTCAAGTCCGGTTCAAACCAACACCAAAAAGTAAAAAATTGTTTTCTAATACCGGTCGCGCACTTTATAAACCTGGGCCTAGTTCGATTGAGTATCAAAAAAAGTTCGCCATGCACCCCTGAGTCTAAAGTATTTTTGCAGGGCAAGTACTGTAACGGGGTACTTGAGGTCAATGCACTCTCGAGCAAAAAAAAAAGTACCTCCTCTAGACAAGAACATCGATATATCATAATTTAAGGTCCGATTGTAAATGTCACAGATATGAGGAGAAGTGTAGAAAGGCGACTCCTAGGTTCGGAAAAAAAAAATGAAATTTCCTTCGAATTGAAATGCTTCCTCAGGAAAAGTTTAAAAATTGTTGACGCGCTTTAGTTTACTGATATTAGAACAAGAGATTAACACAAGGTCCTGGAAATTAACGAACTTTCAATTAAAAAAATTGCCTCCTCGAGACAAGAACATCGCTATATAACAATTTAAGGTCCGACTGTAAAAAATATTTAGACTCAGGCGGTAAACTTTTTCTCCGTACGGTCTAATATTCATACATATATTTATGTATATTAAGGGGGAATGAAAATAAGCGCTTTTGGAAGTCGCTATTGCCTATCTGCAGAAAGTTGCCTTTCTAACCCAGATAATTATGTGGCAAAATATGGTTTTCTTCATTGTATATTTAGAGGTAATCCGAACAGGAGTAAGCTTAAAAAAAAACGAACAAAACCCTGCTTCACAGACTTTTAAGTGGCTTTTGTAAGAGACGTTAGACTAATATGAACTTGCTCTACACGAATTTGATAGGCATTTATTTTTCCAAAAACCAGTTTTCGAGATATAGAGGAAAATTCGGAGTTCGGGGTCTTTCAAAGTTATTGCCAGTTGGAATAATGAAAAAGGTTACTTAGAAAAATAAATGGATACCAAATTCATGTTCAGCAGCCTCAAATTAGTCTGGAAAAAATCTTTTTGTAAAAGACACTTAAAAATCTGTAACGTAGAGTGTTGTCCGTTTTTTTTTCCAAAATTTAATCCTGTTGGGTGAAGCCTTAAACATACGATGAAGTAAACAATACATAATAATAAGGGTGCAATTATTTCTGGGTTAGAAAGGCAAATTGCAGCAGGTAGGCAAAGGCCTTTTCCGAAAAAAGCGCAATTTCACTCCACATTAATGTAAGTTCGTGTCTTAAGTCTTTTGTTTGAACTGTTAAAAGAATGAGGAGGTGCTTCTTCGAGTGTTTGATGCGTTGTCTAAAAAGTAGAGAAGTCATTGGTTTCACTTGAATATACATATGTACATATCGTCGATGTTTTTGCAAAACCGCCTAACAAGTCTATTCTGCGCTGGTAATAAAAGTTTTGTAACCGGTAAATAAAGTTCCTGTCAATTTTTAAACCCTTTTCGAATTCTGTGTACTCTTGTAAGCGGTAAATTTTGTTACCATCTCATAAGCTGCTAACAAAGTACTGCTGAATATTTTAACTGCATTACCAACGTAATTAGAATCGCGGTGACAAGAACTGGTAACATTTTTTGGTAATAAAATTTTCCGATTAAAAAATCTTTGGTAATGTGCACAATAGACCTGTAAATCGCCGTTGTGGCAAAAATGAGATTTGGCAACCCTGAACTCCAGGCATTGAGATTTATGCATAAAAATCGTAAACTCGGTAGTAAAACAACAGATTTGTAGCTAGAGAAAATACCGCCTCTCAAAGCAATGCATTCAAATAAAAACCGTTTTTTCGCTACTCTGTAAAATTTGAGTGCCGTAAGATAGCCGATTTTGCAATTGGGCGATGGGCGGTTTTGCCAAAACTTCGACGATATGTAATGAAACTCCATGCCAGCATTGTACAGTACACTTAAAAAACATAAAAAAGTTGAGGATAAATGAGGCCAGGAGAACAGAAGTAACCTAACCCAATTTTTTTTTTTATACCCGAGCGCACTTCTGCACAAGGGTATATTAACTTTGTTCACATAACGGTTGTTTGGAACTGCCAAAACGGATCANACTCCATGCCAGCATTGTACAGTACACTTAAAAAACATAAAAAAGTTGAGGATAAATGAGGCCAGGAGAACAGAAGTAACCTAACCCAATTTTTTTTTTTATACCCGAGCGCACTTCTGCACAAGGGTATATTAACTTTGTTCACATAACGGTTGTTTGGAACTGCCAAAACGGATCAGGATAGATATAGACAAATGTATACATAAATGCTCAGAATGAATAGAGAAGTCGATTAAGCCATGTCTGCCTGTCCGTGCGTCCGTCCGTGTACACGATAACTCGAGTAAAAATCGAGATATCTCAACGAAATTCGGTATGTAGGTTTCCCTTTATCCAAGGTAGATTGGTATTGAAAATGGGCGAAATCGGACTGTAACCACGCCCACTTCCCACACTTAACGGTATTTTCGAAAAATCCAAGAACTGAAATTGAAAATTTTTTTTTATAGTTCGATATAAAAAATACGAGACTAAAAAGCAGCGAACGACCTATAATAGATTTTGGAGTTCGAGTACTACCAAAACTGCAAATAGTTTTAGCTACGTTTAGTCTAAATCACATATTCTTGGGCCTAAAAAATGGCCCACGGCGCAAAAACTGACGCCTCGAGTAGCCTTTTCAACTAGCAAATGGAGTACTGCGTTTTTTTACATTTTCCCTCATACTTCATCATACCTTTACAAGTACGTACATTTTTGTTTTTGCACAAATCTCGACTACTTCAACCTCTACTTAAGTCAGTTGAAGTGCAGGTTAATCTGCTGTCTAACTGCTTATTTAAAATAATTACATTACAAAGAAAAACACAAAAAAAGAGAGTACAAACAAAATTGAATGTATACCCAGCGTTTAGTTTTATTTCTCACCGATTGCTATTTGTGCTAAACCGCAATATGTTCGTCTTCTTTTTTCTCCCGCAATTTAACAATTTCTTGTTAGTCTACACTATTCCAATTTGCTGCTGCACTTCCGCACAACGCCAGCACATTTTTATCCACACATATTTTAACTTTAATTCAGCGCGCATTCCACCCGTCTCCCACTACATACTTACTTACCTTCTTTTTACTATCGCCCACCAATTTCGTTGTATGCTGATCGTCCTCATTCAAGCTGGCCGAACAGGGATCACGGTATCTGGTGGTGGTCCAGCAAAGCAGTGGCGCGTTTGGTAAAATGCGAAATAGAGGGGGGGAGGGCAAAAAACGAAAAAGAAAAAAATTAAGTAAAATAGTAAAAATCAAGCATTCACTTTATAAAACGAAATAATCAATTGCGAAATTATTTAATTTTATTCATGCAGCAGGCGGCAGTCAGCAGTCGGCAGTCAGCTTTGGTAAAGTTAGCTCGGCAGTTGGTATGCAGCAAGCTCAAGCTAGTGTGTACCGTACATTTAGTGGCATGTGGCATGCAACAATGCTATTCTCGCCAGTATAAGGTGATAGCGCACCCAGCTTCAATTGTGTTCGGCTTCCAGCTGCCAGCTTGCAGACATGTGTATCCATTACACGGCCAGTCAGGCAGCACCGTTCCGTTCATCATTCGTTTAACTGTCAGTTTGTATATTTGACTGTCTGTTTGGCTGTCCATTTAGTCTTACATCCAATCTACTGACTGTTGCATGTTGCATGTTGCATGTGTGCAAAAACACACACTCAAACACATTCACATACATTCGTACACATTCACATACATATGTATGTAATACACAAACTCATTTGCTACGCTTGGTCGTCGTGGTACTCACCTTGATGGACAGGCACACAATGGTTGTGTGTAATTCAGACGCACATAAACCGCATTACAGACCTGCTGTATCGCACACTCGGGCAGCAAGTAAATATGTTGATTGTGTGGATAGTAGTGATACTTTGTGGGTTTTGCGGTGGCAGATGGTTTCTGCAATGAATGAATAAACAATCAAATGGGAAAATGATTAGTAATTTGTTGTTTTACTATTTATAAATAAGAGAGGAAAATAAAATGGCAATGGCAGTGTGAAAAAATATGCAACGATTGATTGGCTTGAGCACTGTGCGCGCTCGATTACATTGAATTGCTTGCATATTTGGTTAATAAATTAATCTGAACAGCAATTATATCTATCTATGCTCGGGAAATGAAGTGTTTAAATGGAAATTAAAATTTATGTTTGTATGTGTATGCAAATACATATGTATGTCTTTATGAAATCCATATCAAAATTGATTTGCTTCAGTAGCATTTAATAAAAGAGCAGCGAAAATTCGGCCAAGCTTATATTGGTAATGTGGAAAAAAGGGTAGGAGAAACTCAATCGTTTTCTAAAATATAATTTTTTTCATCACTACATCACCTAAGTTTTTCAACAAAGGCTTTTGGCTAAATTTGGGTGGGCTAAATATGAGTATGACAGAAAAAATATTCACTCGAATGCTTCTCTTCTTCATTGACGCTACGGCCGCCTGTCGTTTCTTCTTCTTGAAACTGATGCCTATTAGAAAGAACAAAGTCAAGCCAAATCGACTCCTCTGCCGCACGGTAGGGAGTCGCAAAGTCGGAAACCTCCTCTCGATATCGAACAGCCGGCAAATGCCCTTTCCAATTCTGAAGAAACCCCACCTTCCTAGATAGGCAGGCAGCTCTAAAAGCTCTAAAGTCTGTCAAAAATATGTAATTCGTGAATTCTCGCAGATCACTCAAAGTGAAAGCGGAGCAGTTTGCTTTTCACCATCACAATAGTAGGTCTTGAGCCTAAGTGAGTGCTATAGTTACGGTGACCAGATTTCTGTGGCCAAAAATCGGGACATTTCTAAAGCATCGAATCCGAACATAAATTTTTTTTTTAAATAAAAAGACATATCTTTTAATACAGTTTTATTTAAAATAAAACAAAGAGAAAAAAACTTGAAAAATGATTGCAAAAATGTGTCCACATAAGATATACGGTGGCGAGAATGTAAATAGGGAAAATACATTTTAGCAAATTTTTGCTACTTTTTTTTTTGTTTAAAAAATGTTTATTATTTTTTTTATAAAAATCTAACTTACTATCTAAAAGCAACATGTAAATCAAAATTTCAAACTTTGTAGAACATTTATAAAAATTCGACGAATTTTAACAAATGTTGATCAAAATTTTAACTATTTCAATCAGATTTTCCAGAATTGTAATGAGTATACAGTTTTGTAGCCCATTAAATTTTAGCACAATAAAAGGCAATTTTACAGTAGTACCCTTGATTTTTGGCAAATTTTTGTTCGCGCATTTTCTTCCATCCAAGGTACTATGTTTCCATTTTTTATTTTTTTTATGGAGAAAATGAGCAAAACCTTCCACAAAAAAATTCACCAAAAATCAATGGTACTCATAATGTTTCTAAGATATCTAATTAAAAAGCTCAAAATATTGATGGTACTTGGTCGAATTTTGCTAATTTTTGTACAAAGTTTGAAATATTGACTTACATGGTCTTTGTTAGATAACGAGCTACACTTTCGTGTAAAATAATAAACATAAATACCAAACATTAAACAATCGGAGAAAAAAATCCTAAAATGTCTCTTCCCTATTTATATTTTCGCCACTGTATCTACAGCTTATATTTTTTATATCCATGATTTTTTCGAGAGAATTAGTATTTTTTTTTTTTATGATTTCACTAAATTCAAGTTAGAATCGTTTCATTAAAAAATACCTACATAAAAAACAATTATAAAGAGCTTAAAAATTTAGACAATATAGCTAGCGGGAGCACAGAATAAACAACCAAAGATCATAGAAAACACGGATGCTGGCTATGTTTATGACTCCCTTATATTCTATGTCCTTTGTGATAACGAAAGTGCTGCCACGTTTGTACGAAAAATTATTTTTGGGCTAGCGTACAGGGAAACTCTTATTAAATTAATAAACAAAACACTGAAAATCGGGACTTAGTCGGTACAAATATGAAAAAGCGGGACACTTATACGTCCCGACTTTTAAAAAATATTCAGCGGTAGAATTTTCTCAAAATCGGTACTGCCCCGCCAAAATCGTCACCGTACCTATAGTCGACCACGATAAAATAACGTAACCTTGCCCTCCACCTGGTATGGGTGGTGAACGCAAGATGCCACCACTTTGACATCCGATATGAAAAGGGGCCGAGCTGCTAATGCTGGCCAAAGGCAAATATTAATGGCAATGGTTCTACGGAGAAATCATAAATACTGAAAACGAAAAAGAGCCTGCAATTGTCCAAACATGTCAAAGTTAGAGAAGACCCCTTAATCGAAGCAATTTTGAAATTTTCTTACACAAATACATTTCTTTCTATGCTGTTAATTATTTTCTAATAGCCGTTGCACAGCTAAGTGCTATACATTTTTACATACTTACATACATACCTAACTATACATATATGTATGCAATTATCTACATACATATCCACATTTACTCGCACACTCACGTGTGAGAAATAATTTTATGCAACATAGGCAAGAGTAAACATTTACCTTTTCTGTGTAAAAGGAAATAAGGCGTAACATTTGCATATCGATACAGCAATATTATGCAATATATGTAGTTTGTCGAATGTTTGTTTTAGCATTTAGCATTTAATGAGAAAACAAATATTTGCAAGTTGCAAACATCAGTATGCAGTCAGCAATGCAAACCAAACGCAGTGATGTAGCAAATAAACTGCTAATCATTTGGCCGATAGGAAATGACGGTAGCAATGTTGCGACTTATTGGCAAATGGCAATAAAATATGCGTTGTTTTTCAATAATGAAAGTTGTTTCGTGTAAATTTCCCACACCAAGGAAAATAGCTTTGCTGAACTTCGTCTATACATAATTAGTTATGTAGGAGTTTTGTGCTAAATGTGCGCTCAGTTTGTATTTATGGTAGTAGTAATTTATCTCTGTTGAAGACAAACAAAAAAAAAAAAATACAAAAAAAAAACTCTATTCAACATGGGAATCATAGCTAAATATTAAAGTTAATTTAAATCCGAGAAGTAATCGACCAGCCATAGAAATACTTTATTTGCCAAAGTAAAATGTGGCATCAAAGAAGTTGCATTAGAATGTGGACTCAGCATGCAACTGAAGAACATATAAGGCCCCTATAGCAGCATAGTTTTGTACCTACATATGTTTGTATATACATATGTACATACAAACGTATGGGAAAGTCGAACAACTTGCAGGCGGCTAAGAATGGCGAGACTTTTACTAATATTGTTTAATTTTGTATTTAGGAAATGCGAAAAAAATGTACCTACATTTACTTAACCATCACTTGGCATGCAATCCAGCGCAAGGTGAATTCAACGAAATGGATTTACGCCGCCACACATGTGGCACAAATATCACTGCCCATAAATATATATTTATTTGCGTGTATTTTTACATATCTAGGCAAGTCGGTGCGCTAGCCAAGTTGTAAAATGTTAATGGGCCCTCTCCAAAGTATTGGTTTTCAGTTGCTTAGTTTTTTTACTAACTGCCTTAAAATTAGCGTACTCAGTTTGCTGATTTCGCGAATCAAAAGTTGCCCCAAGTAGTGTTCCTTTTTAACCGTTTTGGTTTGGCCCAAATGTCAGTTACGAGGTTTTGCAGAAATACGATAAGCGGTTTTGTACTTTAA
The DNA here is from genome assembly GCF_001687245.7 of Rhagoletis zephyria. Taxonomy (NCBI): domain Eukaryota; kingdom Metazoa; phylum Arthropoda; class Insecta; order Diptera; family Tephritidae; genus Rhagoletis; species Rhagoletis zephyria. The sequence continues at coordinate 19,785 of NW_016163298.1, read as the reverse complement.
ACGATGATATATTGCATTAAGTGCTGTGTTCTAAGCCTCTTTTCTTCAATTGCCTTCCTTCAAGCGTCGTTGTTTAAATACCGCATTTTTGTGCTATTGAGGGTGGTTCAAAGTGTTATGTGCTATCGTGTCTGGGGGCTCGAAGTAGCTCCTTACGCGACTAACCAAGCGATAAGGCCGGCATCTTACCTGCTCCCTTCCGCCGCAGTGCGCGCCGGGAGGTGTTGAAGTGGAACCACCTGGGAACTTTCTTTTGGGCTGTCCATACTTCGTGATGCTCAAATTGAAATATTTTGGCTCTCATTTCATAACTAAGCGTGGGTAGGTCTCGGGTGTATTAATTAATAATAATTTACAAGGTAACACAAAGGACAATATCCAAAATTTAGAAGCACGCTCCTTGTATGGGACAACCACTAAAATTACGGTGACCATCCGTCCTGTATTATACGGGACAGTCCTCTTTTTTGACGCATTGTCCTCTTAATTTATTTATTTTATACGGGACGCCAAATGTTCCGTATTTCTTTTAATGTCCTGTATTTGTCCCATATTCGGTGCTCCGATGCCTTAACAGCTCATTAAAATGGCATACCTATGAACGAGTTTTAAGTGGTGTTGGCATATAATCGTAATTTTCTATATAAATAGTTATTATTTTCAAATCTGAATGCCTGTGATTCGAATCGAGGAATACATACAGTGGCCAAAATAGAAATTAGGACTCGACAGTTTAGTAAGTTTTGGCTATTTTTCCTTAGATTTTTTAATTTTTACTATTTTTTTATGAAAGTAAAGCTCTTTTTCTAACAAAAACCATATAACACCAAATTTCAAACTTTGAGCAAAAACTATAAAAATTAATTCTGCAATGTTTCAGCAAAATTTCAAACTTTTTAATTAGAAACTTTAGAAAAAATTTGGTTTGTAGTTTTGTAACTCATTAAAATTGAGTACAAGAAAGTGAGAGTGGAAAGTGCTGCACATTTGCTTCTCTTAAAAAAAAAACAATACTTTGTATGAAAAAAATGCGTAACACCGTCAACAAAAAAAAAAAAATTGCCAAAAATTAGTGGTAAGCCTTACCGACTTAAAATTGCATTTTCTTATACTAAAATTTAACGAATTTTTTTTAACAAATTTTACTGGGTAAAAATCTCGAGAAAATTATCCCACAAATTTTTGATGTTACTATAAGGATACTGTTTCAGGGAAAACAGTGTGGAGAAAATTTTCCAAATTATTTTTTGTCCCGTATTCGGCTTTCATAAATATGGTCACCGTAACCAAAATCTACCCAAACCTAACGTTATGTAAACCTCATCGAATTGGAGTAGAAAACTTGAGTGCATAAATGAAATACTGAATATACTTAAATTGCTAGCCGAGGGGAATAAAAAGTCTGTATAATTTTTTAATTGTGAAAAATTGGGTCACCTTTCACGCAGATACAGCGTAAGTTCAAAAACTACCCACAACCAATTAGGATGTATGCGTAGAGCTGAAAAAGATGTAGCTGCAGTTGCTCCAACTGGCTACCTGAATCGGACATGGAAAAACGAAGATGTCTATTATTAAGCAATCATTTTGTGTTTTACTTTACAATCCAAATAGAAAACCCCCGCATAACCTATTGACCGTTTTCCGCAGCCATTATCTGGTCTAAAAGTTTCACAAGATATGCAATTATAAAGATGAAGGTTAAACGCAGCCTAATCCCATACCACAATAATTTGCACCCAGCTCGTTCAACTGCAGGGTAGCCTGCAACAGTGCAGCAGCTAGCAGCTAGCGAGTTTGGGGTGCGCTGCAAAAGTATTATAAATTAAAAATTATAAAAAGGTAAAACAAAATAAACTTTCCTACATCATTGGGCTGTTGGTGAGTAGTTAGCGCAGTGCATTGCCGCAGCGCTGCTGCCTGTCCATCTTCATTCTATGTACTACCAACGCCTGCCAGCCTTTCAGCCCGTCTGTCTGTCTGTCTGTCTGTCCGTCTATCCATCTAACTGCCATAAGCAGCAAGTGTTATCGGTAGTGTGGCATGAGCGCGCGCGTGCGCGTTGTGCTCATAATTCAATTATTTGTTGTTGTTGCTGTTCAGTGTATTCTCTAACTGTTGCTGTTGCTTGCCTCATGTTGCATAAAAATGAGGTTAATCAAAATGAAGACCTTCACACACGTCTAAATTTCAAGTTTGCGCGCGCGCGCGCGCACGAATAAAACAACTTACAACCAAGCGCGAGGGAAAAATGTATTCAAAGCATAAGTGTGAGCGAAATGCTAGTTGTTTGTTGAAATAACATATTTACTTGAGGCATGCTATACATCAGTGATTCCCAAAGTGGTCCAGGTTGACCGCCAGTGGTCCACGGGGACGCCATGAAGGTTTACGTTGGCGTGAAAAAATATGGCGGTCCACGAGCTGTAAGTGGGGGTCCACGAAAATTTATCTGGTTTCGACAGTAAAGAACCAAAATGGTTTCTTGATGGCCTCTTTATTTAATTAAAATTTTTTTGAGTGGTGTATAGGGCTTTTGATACACTGCTGCGCTTACCGTCACTTTGTGGATGTTGGTATAACACTTAGTGAGGGGAGGCGGAAATCGCTGGCGGCAAAGATTTGTGCACTTGTGTGTGCGAACTCACACATTGTCGAATCTTCACTGATGGCTTAATGGGGGAATATGCTTCGGTATTCCAGGCAGAGGTATTTGCAATCCTCTAAGCCATGGACTACGTGGTGGAAAATAGGTGGAAGGGGAAGAATTTACGTGTCTGTAGTGACAGTTAAGCTGCACTTAAAACATTGGCCAGTCCTCTATCTAAGTACTTTCAAATTAGTTCGACAATGCAAGTCTCGACTAAATTATGGTGGTAAACATAACGAGCTTGCTTTACTCTGGGTGCCAGGTTACTCCGTAGTACCTGGCCATAAGACATCTGACCATTTGGGCATAGTTGGCTTAGGCGAAACTCATATTGTCTTCATTCTCAGAAGGTCTATTTAGTTTTTTGCTCTTACTGAGCAGACGGGACTGCAGACAACTTGTTGTACTGCTGACTGGCCACTTTACGTGGCACAAACACCTAACTGTGATAGGCGTAAATGACAATTCCATTTGCCCAGCCTGCCTTGAAGAGGATCAGACGATGGAATATTTCTTGTGCTTCTTGCTTGTTTGGTTGTTTATCATCTCAATTTTTCTAGATTTTCTCTATTGTCAGTTTCTGAATTTAAAGTTTGGCGTAAAAAAAGAATTATTGAAATCGGTTAATGTGGTTCCGACGAATTGATAGTACTTTGAAGGCTTTACGAGCTCTTTTTTTTAACTTGTGTAATCACATTATTTTAATAAATAGAACACAAGAAAATATTTTATTTTTATTTCTGCCACTCTGAATTTTGTTTCGAAACTCACTCGCCATGCAAATGTACATCGTTAGATCTAATCTTCACATTTTTTGATGAGCTTTGGGAATATGTTAGAAATGAGCAGCAGGGGGTCCATAGAAACCAGTAGTTTTGAAAGCGGTCTACGAGAAAAAAAAGTTTGGGAGCCTCTGCTATACATTCATAACTATACCTTTATATGTATGTATGTTTGCATGTACGTCCATACTTTGGCTGTGAGAGGGTTGAGAGTTGATTGTGCATTCATTCGAATGATCACATGAAATTACACCACTGAATGAATGCACTATGGAAATGTGCAACATAAAATTTCATCTTTAATCATACACTCAATAATGCCACGTCGTGGCATGCACTGCATTCTTCTTTGCTTAGTTGATCAGCTCTGCAAAAGTAACTAATCCATTCAATAACGTCTTTGAATTAACTATACTTACATACATACAGCAATTGATATGGCCACATGCGGCGCAGCGCAGACTCAATCGCTTAATTGAATTTTTGCATGTGAACTACCAATCGACACAATTCACCTAAAAATAGAGTGTAGATTATTAAAAACCATTTGTTAGACAGGACGCTTTATACGTACGCCGAAAGCAAACATCATTCGGCATCGTCATAACTACGATTTTTGCATGCCTAACTACCTTCCCATGAAAACGGCCTTAGGCTTGAAGAAAAATATTCAAGTTTTATAAATCCATTTGGAGTACGATTTTTAGATTGCACTAGTGAACCCGCATGGCGCTAAAACGCCCAAAATTGTATTTCAAAAAACTTAAAAAATGTTCCAAATGTTAGTCAGAGTTATAAGAAATCCGAGTGCCATATTTCATTAAAACCGTGCAGCCGTTTCTGACTGAAGAGCAGTCTCGCATAGTGCATGTTTTTTTTCGTCGATTTTCAAATCACTCTATACCGATGAAAAAAATTCTTAATTAAAAAAGTAAAACTTTATCATACATCTACAGGCTATGGCCTCTAGTTTGACCTCCCATTTTTGAAATTCCTTTTCAAAAGTATTCTCAAAATAAAATCTTCTTAAATCTCTTTCGTCTGACATTGTGATACACATGCATTTCAATAATCTGTTGAACTAATTTCAATTTTATTGTTCGAACAAATGGCAACCCTCCTAAATAAAGGTCAAGGAATAAATCCCTTTCAAACCAATCTTTTAGTAATTCATCCAACTTACTGAATAATTTCAATGTAACTTTTTAAACATGTGGCAACTCTCTTCAAACATCGAAATGTTCAAACTAAAGTTTTCTTAACATTCTTTCGTTTGACTACGGTATTTTTATATTTCATGTACTTTTTGAATTAGTTAATTGAGTTAGCCCTTTCAAACAGGTGGCATCCCTCAAAAGTATTTTTAAGCTCAATCATTGTTAACTCTCCTTCCCCGGACACTGCGATACATATTTTAATTAACTGATGAATTAAGTGCAATTTAAATTTTCAAACATGTGGCAACCCCGCTATGTACAGTTCAGAAATAATAAATTTGCAAACCCCCTTCGATTGATACCCATATTTTAATAACTCATTTAACTTATAAAAAAATTTGAATTTAACTTTTTAAACAGGTCGCAACCCTCTTCCAATGCCTCATAAATATTCTTAGCGTTCAAACAAAAGATTTCTTACCACTCCCGTCGTTTGATATCCATATTTTGATATTTCGTATAACTTGGGAATAAGTAAACTAAATTCGACACTTCAAACAGGCGGCAACCCTCTTCAAAATATTTTCAAACTACTACTTTCTCAAACCCCTTTGGTTTGGCACCCATATGGTGATACATATTTCTCTTGCCTAATATGATTTTTATATAGCTGGCAACCCTCCTATAGTTCAGCTCAGAAACAAAGCTTTTCAAAACCATTTCGATTGAACCCAGTTTGTCATAATGGATTTATTTTTTTTAAATAATTTTAATATACTTTTTTAAAAGGTGGCAACTCTTTTCGAAAAACTAAAACCAGTTTGCACATCTACAGATCAAGCGCTTTAATTTTACATTTCATTCTTGAAAATCGGGCGATCATTTGTCCTGAACAAAAAAGCCCTTCGTGTATTATATATATAGATGTAGATAAGTGGGACTTTAACTTTCTCTGACAAGAACCATCGTCGTCCACGTTTTTGGTGGCCCTTGTTAACAATACGCTGACTGATATTTCTCTTAATTTTTTCCCTTGGTACGGAAACAATTTTTTCGTCAAAAAGTCAAAGCTTTATAATATTCTAATGCGTCCGAAACTGCGTACATGGATGGGTGTGCCTCGTGAGACAGACACCCAAACATATCGGGCGATTCAAGGGCGATGCAGATCTTTGACAACAATTATTTAGGCGCATTCTGGTTTTCGTACGAATCGAAAATTTGAAATTTTTGTATAGAAAATGATAGGAAAATTTCATGATTTTCGATTTGTACGAAAACAAGAATACGCTCCATTATATTTTTTCAGACATTTGTTACAACTTAGTTAAACAACGCGTTAAATATCTAAATCCAAATGTTTTATGAAAATCGTTGTTTTGCAAGAAGTACCTTTGTCGGATTTTTTTATTTGCTATCCTCTTTAGATCAGATATGGAACGGAAAATATTTTTGGCCGCCTAAATCGGCTAAATATACCAGTGTGGGTCGCCCCTCGACAGGCAACGTCGAACTTCCGAGTGCATTCTGCTACGAACGCCAGCTTCTCATACAATCCCCATTCGGAATCGGCGTACAACTGTAGGTTCGTCCCCTTTGTGTGACAACATCAAGTTGCACGCAACAAATCGGCGGAGAAGCTCGGCCGAATACTAACACATGTGTAAGCGCGAATCTATTATTATTATCTTATTAATGGTTTCAATTAACTTATTCATTACACGGTTTAAAGTTTATAAGTAGATGGCAACCCTCTCCAAAAATATGTTAGTAATAAAACTTACTCAAACGATAGACGTTTGATACCCATATTAAAATATTTAATTTTACTTTTCAATTGAATTGATTCTGAATTTCTAAATGGGTGGTTACCCACGCCAAAAAAATATTTCCGAATTAAAGCTTTTTCAAACGTTCGTTCAACCGTTCTTCGTTTGATCGCCAAACATATGTAAATAATTCGTTCGACTTGTAAATTAAATTGATTTTATTTTCTAAGCAGGTGGCAACCTCATAAAAAGATATTTTGGAAAGAAATCGTTTTCAACCTCTCCTTTGATGCCCACATAAAAGATATGATTTAACTTGATAATAAAATTAATTTTTACATTTTGAACAGATGGCAACCCTATTAAAAAAAAATCGTTTTGAGCCCATTTTCCCTCACATCCACATTTTATTTTAATATTTTATTTCACGTATCATTTATTTTGATTTTAACTTTTGAAAAAAAGGTGGCAACTCTTCTTAAATAATATCCTATATGCTAATCCAGGTTAAGACCTACGTCCTCCACCGCCGCTTTTGTGTGAAGGAGCAAAAACATACTGAAACGTTTGTAACTTTTTGCGCGTTTATGAAATATTTCTTTTTTTTTCAAAATTCATAGTCCTACACTAAACTCCTTCATATGAATCTTTGACTTCTATTTTCAATGGATGCTCCGATAAACGTGCTCGTCTGAACTTGGTTTTCCCCACCACTCTTTGTGGTTCAAGTTGGCACAGCACTCAAACGTCAACACAGGCATGTCAGCGGAAATGTCACTTTCTACTCAATATATACAACAACAATAACTTGCACTTCAACTTTAACTGCAATTTAAATAACAGCTGACGAAGAGTCAAGAAAATGCACAGACGACATGAAAATCAATAGTGAATGACAGAAATATCATTAAAATCGCGCCAAAAGCACTCGTTGCGGCAAGAAGAGGCACGAAAAAAAAGGAAACGAGAAAAAGGCAATCGAAAAACGTGGCCATAAAGAAGAAAATACTCGTATCGGCCCACAGCACACACGAGTGGCCGAAAAATAGAAGCATCGAAATGCAAATAAGCGGTGCATAAAAAAAAACGAGGAAAAGTACGCTAGTAGCTGCGTGAAAATCAAATAGTGCAAATAATGGTTAGCACATACATACATACATTTGTACACAACTGGAAGTGCATACTTGCGACTGTAGATATTTATCTATATGTATATGTATATTAGGGTGCGTCATCAAAAAAGTTATTATATTTTAAAACCTGCGCCAAAATATTTCGGAAAAATATAAAAACTGTCGCGGGCTGCACCGATTTGAAAATAAGGGGCCCAGGACTTTTATAGCTTTTATAATAAAAATCCTTAGAAGAAAGTTAATTTTGGACATTTATCTTATTTACATAAAATAAAATAATCGGTCAACCCGGACTTGTTATTTTTTTAGTCCAGTAATAACAGTTAAACTTGGCCACATATTTTTAAGAGCGAAATAAAAGTCCTTTCCCAATAAAAAAAAACGGCTTATCCAAATTAAACAAATTTGATATCAAACGAAAGAGGAGTAACATACCTTTCAAACTGGTGCATCTAAACGAGGACTGCCACCTATTCATTTAAAAATATTTTTAATTACCATAGAACAAATATTGCGTCAGATGTATGAATTTCCTTTCTATTAAATTATAAAAAAATATGTAAATAAGTGGTTTGTTTAGATATTTAAAGTTGAAAGCTATTTCAGTCCTCTTTCATTTGATAACAAATTTGTTTAATTATGAAACGACTTTTATTTCCGCCTTATAAAATATTTGGCCAAGTTTGCTTGTTATTACGGATTTTCGGTTATTATTGCATATTTTTCTAAAAAGTTCGAAAAATAAAAAGAATCAGGGACTCTTGCCCAGGAGGTGCTGAGATCAAAGCAACATTGATAACTTTATCCTACGAAAATATTTTGACGAGCAAAAAAAATAACTGTTATTTTTGTTCCCTGTTGAAAATACCTCCAAAATTCCCATTATTTTGATTCGGTTGCTAAAATTATTAAATATATTTATGCAAACCTTTAAAGTATAAACTCTGCTATCGTGATTTTTTCGAAAACAATTTTTAAAAACTAATTTTATTTATATATAAAAAACCCGATTTTTTAAGTTTTTTTCAAATCGGCACAGCTCACGCCAATCTTAATATTTTTCCAAAATATTTTGGTAAAAGTTTTAAAATATGCAAATTTTTAAATTACCG
>NW_016163298.1:0-11082 GCF_001687245.7 Rhagoletis zephyria | reverse complement strand
ACTATTCAATAACTCACGCATAGGAAAAGTTACTACGTGCTGTCGCAAGTAGTATTTAGTACGCTCACCCATCACGCTACCCCCTCCCCCTAGTCCATTTCTGTACTCACCTTATCCTTATTGCTGACGCCTTGTTTCTGCAAATAGAATTCTTCGCGTGCATTATTCAGGCTATCAATTAACGCCGACGTATTGACTTGCGGCTCGTAGTCCATATCGTTGTTCACATTGCCATAGTTATTGGCCAATGTTGTGGTGATGGGTGTAGAAGAGTAGCCCCCGGACGCTGATGTTACGGCTGCTGTGGACGCAGCGGAGGCGGAGGCGGAGGCGGCGGCGGCGGCGGCAGCAGCTGCAGCAGAAGTCTTATCTGTGGCAAATGTTGCAGCCGATGACGGCACGGAAACTTTATGCGACGCCTGATACAAGGGCGACGTGGCCGACAGCGGCAATTGTGGCGATGCTTGTGGCGGCTTCTGGTATTGCAATTGTGGTTGCTTTTGCGGCTGCTGATATTGTGGCTGTGGACGTTGGTAAGCCTGCAATGGTTGTGTAGTAGTGGTGGCCAACTTCTGCTTATTGCGATGTACGCCAGCAGTTGTGCCGCCTGGTTTCTGGCCTCGCTTTGGTATGCCCGTTTTGGTAATACCTCCAGAGCCGGGTCGTTTAGTGGCACGCGTCTTCGTCAATTTGCCGCTAGTGGTGAGTGTACGCTGGCTGCCAATTGTGGTAATGCCACTGCCGCTGTTGCCACCTCCATTGCTGCTCGTCGACTCCTCCGATTCGGCTCGTATTGAGGCAGCAGGAATATTGTTGTTGGAACGTGCTGCCACAAACTGATCATCAGCATCAGTGGCATCGGTGAATGGTTCCACAGTAGTGGTGGGATAATCAGCGGCGGCTGTGCCACCTGCTGTCAGCAAACTCTCGGTGGTGTCCTCATTTTCGCTGCTATCTGTGCCACTGTCCGTTGGTTCAACACCGCTGCTGCTGCCGACGCCGCCGCCGCCGCCGGCATTGTCGTCGTCGCTGCCAGGCGCTATATTGAAGTTATATTCTGTGGTGGTGGGCATGGGCAAGTCGCGTGCAATCGAAGTTTGTGCCGTCACTGCTGCCTGTGCGACGGCCAACTCATCCATGGAGGTTTGCAAGTGCAGCAGTGTAGTCTCGTCCAAGACCAGCGTTGGATCGGTTTCGGCCTCGGCTTGGGTAGAGGCCTCTGTGGTAATGCCAGTAGTTTTAGCAGCCAGTGTTTCACTGCCTTCGGCGTCAGTAGCTGCCGGTGGTGTGGCGTCGCTCGCGATGGGCTTAGCTGACGCTGCCAGGCGCTCGCTATCATCGATGTCTAGCGACTCTTTGAGACGCGCCACACGTTCAACTATACGCTCCAGCATATCCTTTTGTGATTCGGGTAAATTTTTCGTATCCAAAGTTAGTAATTTGTTGTACTTCTCGATATTCGCTTTGACCGTTTCGATGTCGGCTTGAATTTTGGCTGGCGGTGGGGCGAGTGTGGGATTATCGCCAGCTGGTGGCATGTAATGCGTGCGTGCGCGCCGATTGCTGTAGCCGACTAGCTCGATGACGCCAGGATAATCGGCGTTGACGGACGTGCAGAGCTGCAGTAGGCCGATGAGGCAGGCGGCGGAGGCGAGCGCGGCCAGCGAGGATAAACGCAAGGATCTCATGGCGGTATTGTAAAGAGATTTTAATCGAACTTTTTAAAAGCACTTTTTGGATTTAATTTGAGGTACGTTTTTTTTTTGTTTTTTTTTCGGTGAAAGAAAGTTAAACTTTTCTTAATATCCTCGCACTGTTTTTGTTTAATATTCGTATAAAATCTTTTACAGTTTTTTTTTGTAAATTAAGTTTTTAATTGATTTTTTTCTCACACGTTTGGAACTCTTAGAGCCTTATACTTCCTCCGAGGAGTGTTTCTTTTATTGTTATCCTTACAAAATAATAATATTTAAAACCTACAACTTTCACAAATTTAAGTTAGCATTAAATCCTGTTTTCTACTTCTTGTTTTTTTTTATATTCTATCCTCATTCAGCTCTTCTGCTTAACTTCTTTATCTTCAAGCTTCTTCTTTCCGCTTTGAAATCGTCCTGCTCAGTCACAGTCAATCACCTTTTGCCACAGCTTCTGCTTTACTTTATTTTCCTTCTAACTTTCTTGCCCAGTTGCTTCGACAAAAAAAATAAAAAAATCAGCAACGAGCCGTATTAGTGTCAACTAACTGTTCTTTACTTCTTTTCAAGCTTAAGCCACCTTTTTGTGCTGGACGGCGGTTACTTCACTTCGCGTGCAATGCCACAACGGCGTTACGCTTGCCACATCCACCCGACTACTTCTGTATGCAATTCGAACATTCACAAACAATTTCTCGTTTATTTTTGTATTTTTAATTTTTTTATTGTATTTTTTTTTGTATTTTTTTTGTAATTTTCAAATGTTATTCAAGTCCGCGTTGTTTAAAGCGCTTTAATGTACCCGTTTGACCAACAGTCAAATAATAAACACAAACACAAAAACAAAAGCCCGTTGAAAAGAATGTCTCCAATAAGAATTATGAACCGTAAAAAATCAAGTTAGCACACAAGCGTTATTACACAAACAAATATTACAAAAAGAGTAGTACCAAGCAAAAACAGAAAAACTAACGAAAGACTTAAGCGACGAACTCGACGAGCTGTAACTAGTAGCACCGCAGCGGTACAAATGTTCAGCCAGCAGATTTTGCAGCGTCTTTTAAAAATTTTTATCCAACCAAACCCATCTGCTGCTGCTGCTGCTGCTGCTGCTGCGTCGACCATCTGCAACAACTAGAGTGAGTGCAACTAAGAAAGCCGCCTCACTCCACCGCAGCACGACCAACATCACAACCACCAAAGGCCACAAATGGTAGCTGAGCGCTGTGCGAGTACGCGGCATAGGAGTACGAGAAAAGAAAATCATTTGTAAAAAGCGCACATCAGCCGCCTGAGTTGAACGTAGAAAAATATACGCGTAGAAAAGTTCAAAATGTGTTTTGTAGGAAAGCATTTTCCCAACCTCCCAGTGTATGGTCATGGCAATGAGTATTGCGCTGCGCTCTGCTGTTCAGTGCCGCTCAAGTCTGCGCTAGCTGTGTGACAGCCAATCTTTCACTGTTGCTTCTGCTATGGCGGTTTGAAGCAAACATCGAACTTATTCGTCAAACTTGTTATTCTCTTGCTCTTTACAATTTTCAGCATTTCTTTGTTGGCACACTTTATGGTTGGCTTTTCTTTTAGACACGGCACAGTGGCTGTGATTTCCATAGCAAGTTCCACAAGTTTTGTTTGGCTCTCGGTATTGCTTTCGCTCTCAGTGTTGCACACTCTCTCAGTTTTCGCTTGCTCATTTCTGGCTTGGCTTGCTCATGGTTTTGAAATTCTGCTTAAAACATTTGCACTTTCTTTCTCTCCGACCTTGTGTAGCTTCGTACGATCTGAGCGCAAGCGTTTTTAGCTCTTTTGCGCAGTAGCGCGCTCTCAAGTATTGGTGATGATTTTGCTGCTAGCATTGGTAGTTTGTTGTTAAATGAGCTTCTGCGATCAGCTGCTGATGTTGCTGCTCTATGCATATAAATTTCTGGTCAACATGTTGCCAGAAGGAGAAGTAAAGTTTTATATTTATAAAATGCAAAATAAAAATCGTTTTTGGCAGAAATCAAAAGAAAATTTTTTGGAATGAGCTTTTCATTAACCATCGATCAAAAAGCAACGAACTACATATTTTCTAGCTGACAGCTACAAAAAGTTCGATTATTGTTGCATGTTTGCCTAAGGGTCAATGCCACGAGTGGTGGCTACTATTCTAAATCCCTTCGTCCCTGATCCATTAGCAGAGCCGAGGTCTTAATTCTGCTGTACTCAGACCAGAGTTCCTTTGATATGTTGCACACAGCTCTTTCTAGTCAGCACAAAGAAAAGCAGATACCTTTTTCTTTAAATTTTGCTCAAGGGGGCATTCGAATTGTGCAGAGAAATAGGTTCTCTATCGGTCACTGGGTCTCTTCTCCTTCTGCAAGTCGTCTTTTCCAATTCCATGTCCATTACGAAAGGTCGTTATTTGATGTCCCGTTTCTCTGCCTCTGTTTGCCGATTTGATAGTTGTTTCTGTCAGCTGATGATCATTCGAGATAGGTTGGGGATAACGCCAGCGCTTCCACCGGACAGGTACCTAGGTGCACTTTTTCGTCTAGAAAGTCGTTTTGAGGCAAAAACAGCTAACTCCAGAATATCGTACCCAATTTCGGACGTTTCGGCTTCGTTAGCCACTGAATATGTTTCTCAGACAACTGAGGAGTGATTGATGCACATTAGAATGGTCCTTAAAAAATTAAATGAACAATTTTTTTTAGTCTCACCCCTTCAATAGGTAACAACACTGTCATAGATAACACACAGACTACCGTAGTCTGAAATTTTCCCTCTGTTCGACAGGTCTTAACCGTCTCCAATCGGGACCAAAATTTATATGCGATATCTTCGACTATAGTAGCATCGACGTAGGGGTTGAGGCTTGGGAGATCTGATGTAAGAATTTGCTTCCTTCATTTAAGGACCACCCTAATGCACATACATACATAGGTCTGCATTTTAGTGTCCTACATACTTTTACATTTATTTATTGTTTTATGTAGACTGCGGATTTTTATGCAAAATACGGAGCGTAGAAATATGTACCACATAACTATAAGCAAAGTCTATAAATTTGTATAAACAAAATGTACAGAAGTTTATACACTTTGCTTATAGTTATGTGTAACATATTTCTAGGCTTCGTATTTTGCATACAAATCCGCAGTCTAACTATTACCATTACCACCATCATTACTATTACTATTAACATAAACATAAACGTTACCATTATCATAACCATTGCCTTTCATATTGCTATAACCATTACCATATCCATTACACATACAATTGCCATTGCCAGTCCCATTACAATTACTATTACCATTACCATTAACATCATGCCAACATAACATCAACATGACCATTACCATTACCATAACCATTTCCATTACTATTGCTATTACCATTACCAATTCCATTACCTCTACAATTACCATTACCATTAACTTACACATTACCATTACTTTACCATAGCCAATGCATTACTGTTTCTATTACCATTACCATATCCATTACAACTACAATTACACTTACCATTACCTTTAACATCAACATGACCGTTATAATTACCATATCTATTACCTCTACAATTACCATTACCATTAATATAAACATTACTATTACCATAACCATTGCCATTTCTATATCTTACCATTACCATATGTATTGCCATAACCATTACCAATACAATTACCATTACCGCTTAAGAAAAATATTTCTTTTATCATACATATGTATGTAAGTATGTACATTAGAATGGTCCAAAAAAAAAAATTCTCCAAGATAGGGTTCGGCGTCCAAATTTTTCCTCTTGCCAAAAGAGGTGCTGGCACCAAACTTTACGTTTCTAAGTATAAATTTAGGGGATGCTGATGAAATTTTTATATTTTACTCTAGAAGTACTATATTGTAACCAATCATTAGTCAAGCTATATATATAAGATCATTTCAAATTTAAGTTTGCTGATAAAATATTTCAGGCTTCAGTTGTCATGGCAACAGTACCTTTCTTTTAAAAACATCAGTAAAGGGATACAGTAGCGCATTTCAATGTCATTGAGCACCCTGTATTGATTACCAAAAGGAAAAACCTAAGTGGGTGCCCCATTTTCAACGTTGAAAATTTTTCTCCCCATACAAAACTCGGACCACTCTAATGTACATACATAGTTAGTATAATAAAAAAAAACACAAGCTAAAAACGCTGAAAAAAATAAGTAAAGCTGAAAAATAAAATATGTGCAAATCAATTGGCCCACCTTGCGCCTTGTGACAACAGATAAATAGTTACGTTTCGCAATGAAACTCATAGGCTGGCAGCAGACGCGAGCAACTTTACGTGAACACTATTCTTAGCGCCACACCAATAGCTATATGTCACAAATTTAGCTGCAATATATGTATGAATGTGTGTATACGTTGTTGCCAAGGCAGCAAATTCTTAATTGAAAACTAAAGTACCATTCGTTGCGCTCACTGCTTGCAATTAAGTATCACCGCTTAGCCTACAGCGGCAAATATTCGAATGCCTATAAATACCCGTATGCGAGGCAATTCTACTACACACACATCCGCGTTCCCTCGTTCACATGTTCATACATGCCAACAATCTGCACACATTAGCCTTGTGTGACAAACGCTAACGCAAATCTTGGCTAGCGGATTCCTAACATTTCAGCGCCGTCCCATGACCATAATTCTTGACTCACTTACCTCTAAATTTTTGCGTGCTTTCAATGCAATTTTCTAGCCAACTATTACCATTACCATTTGCATTGCTGCTCTGCTTTTTGCCTCTCCCCAACTCCCACTCCACCGTAGGTATGACAACAATTTTCGTAGCAGCTACTCGCATTAATCTTGTTCCTGTCGCATTGCTCGACTTAGTCAGCTTCCTAACTTGTTTGCTGATTCGCGCCACTCTCCTTGTGGCAGCGGCAGCAGAAGTTGGCGGCGGCTGTCAGTAGCAGAAGGAGCAGCCGAAGTCGCACTGTTGCGTTCACCGCATGTTTATTAATGAAAATTGCTCAAGGCGAGCCAAATTACCACATGTATCTTTGTATGGCTATGGTAATAAATGACAAGCTCCACTGAGCGTTACATTGCTACGAATTTCAATTGGGCGTTTTGAATTTGTAATTTGTGTGCAATGATTTTGTTTTGATTCGCTGATAGTAGTGTTGGTAGTGTGGCGGCTCTTTGGTGGTTGATTTTGAAAGCTTCTATGCTCATGTCTGCTTGTGATGATATATTTAGATAATGTTTAAGCCATTTTATCACACACCAAATGCTGCTTTTTCATAAGTGATTTGTTGTCGTAGTAAATGCGTGTAGTCATAGAAAAAAGGAATAAGAAATTAGTATATTGACATAGGCTCTAGCTGTTAACTCCTCGGAAGCTTATGCCCGCGAAACCTTAAAACTACTAAGTAATATTGGAAAACTATATATTTAAACAAATTCAGCACTCATTTTGAGGACATTTGCGCACATTAAAACCTAAAGCTTCGATCTTTAACATCGCCAAAACATATTCCGAAAGTGCACTGAATAGTACCGAAAATGCGAACTTTACTAAATAGTAACTAGTAACTCGACTTCAGCACCACCTTTAGGTAAATAAGAGAGGATAGCATCCTTTAAATGCATATATATTCTGAAGTAAACAAGGCCTAAATGGACAAAGCAGGGGACCAATGATACCAATGATGATTCTCTGAATTAGTACTCGAAAAATAAGATCACCAACTGTGAATGAGTCTAGCGACTCCACCACCTACTATACCTGGTCCCTGTTAAAAACTGCTCACTCTGGGGAAGTCGACAGATTTTATTCACACGAAGAACATGGAGCAACGCAAGTACTTCAGATTCTTACTTCAAGATGTCATCTTGCCTCCTTAGGAGTCATATGCCATTAAAACGCTCCTCAGAAAGATTTTTTCAGCAATTAGGTGGCCTCAGAAGTGTCTATATCATCGACTCACATTGGTGCTTCCACGATTTCCCCTTGGAGCGTCTAATGGCACTGAAAGCAGTTCTATACCCAGTCCTATACTCCATAAACTTAATACACTATGACAACAGCAGCTGCTCCCTGTAAATAGCAGAAATGAAATTAATATGATCAGTAGGTCTGCTCGAGGCGTAACCTCACTCGTTCATATATTAACCTGCCTGACTGGCTCAGTCCTCTCACTTGACCACCATACTTCCGGCGTGCTTAGTATAGGCCACTAGCAAATTTCTGCTCGCTAGTTGAATCTATATGATGAACCACGTCGCAGTATTGGTATGATGCAGATTAGACTGTAGTAGCCTGGCTACTGTAGCCATATGGTGCTCATAGCTTATTTTAAAGCGATCGTTTAACTATACACCTTTTTTGATCCGGTCGGGAGGCTACGGATTTCTGTGGCACAGTGAAAACGGTGGTGGGTGCCTGTTTCTAAAGGTTGCTATTTTTCTCCGATCATTTCCTTAATCCGGTGACCAGCCAACAGTCGTTTGAGACATCAGTAATTCGTTTGGGATAGTCGTCATTACCTCGAAAGGTTCCAAGACTGAGGTGTCCTTATGTCAGCTACAAGCCGGCCCAGCGTCCTTGGGACTACGTTTCGCGGTACACTTGCTTGCGTTGCGCCGCTTAACATTAGCGTAAACTGGCTAAATCTATACATTAGTCTGTCCATCACCGCTATCAGCTTGGTCGTCAATGCGCGCTGGATAAGTATTTAAGACCGTTTTCCAGCCTATGTGAGACCTTCAAAATGCACGAAGCTAGATTATACTCCAACTTAACTCCTTGAACCAGAGCAACGTAATGGTGTTAGGGATCACCGTACTCTCTGACTCTGCGTCTGAAGGCCATGCAGGCTGAAACCATGTAGTCTATACACCTGACGAAGTACCAGCAGTATCCAAGTCAATTGTAGAGGTAGAAAAAAGAGGACGCGTGTGATTTGACGTTTTATGTTTCACTACATCTGAGGTTGAGGAAAGTCCATTGACTCAAATGACTCGGTCAAACGGTCGGTCTGAATATGATGATTACTTAGCATCATCGGGCTTATCTGAATGTATTTGAGTTAAAACTGAACTATTTTTGTTCCCACGAGTAAACGGGAAGCGGAAAAGTACTCCTTCGGTACGTCTAACTGAAACTGGAGGTTGATATTTATGCCGAATTTACATGCCAGTGACCAGAGACGTACGCGGTCTGCTGTCCTTTGGCATACGCCGTACCACTCTTTGTAGTCCGATATACATACGTAGACAGTGGCTCCGCTGGTGTAGCCTTGTTGTACGAATGGACAGAAATACTCCAACTCTGAAGGTATAGAATGCGGGTCGCGATGCTGGTAGCAGAGGAAGGCATCTTGAAGTAAGACCTGGCTTCACTTGACATTTCCAATTGGCGTCAGTTGGCACAGATGAGCAAAGACTGTCGTGATTTGTTGGTGTCGGCCAGAACCGAATAGGTGGTTACATCGCCAGAAAAGTATTGAGAAAGTATTGTTATAAAAACTAGTTTGAAAATACCCTGCAAACCATTTTTTCAGAGTATTCTGAATCGTAAAGAATTTTTGAAGAATTCGGAAAGATCCCATCCGATTTTTTGCCGAATTTTCTAAAATGAAATAAATTACGCACACTTCCATTCTTTTACGAAATTTCGGAATAAAATCGGTAAAGAAATGAAAATAATGCTGCTATGTGAAGAATTTCTTGCAGACTTTTTCCAGAATTTTCTTTATTTTTCGTACAGAAATTTCTTTACGAGTTCGTGTCAACCACTTCATATAATTTTCTTTGAAGATTCGGAAAAAAATCGTTACAGAAATCAGATACTCCTAAAGATTTCGTTAAGATTTCGGGAACTTTGGTTTGCAGGGTATAAAAAAAAAAACATGGGAGTATCAAACGAAATAAATATGTATATGTACTTAAAAATATTTTTAATTAAAAAAAATTTCGAACAGATTAGCATACAAATTATTAGTCAGATGAACTTATTTGTTAGCATATTCGTATGAAAGCATGTTGTACAATGGCTAGTAATAAAAACAAACTACCTTTTTAATTTCCCTTTAACAGCGTCTCCCTTCATCGTTCGAGTTTCAATCGAATACCAAAGATCGATGTAAACAGATGTTGCTCTAAATATTTAATGGTCGTCATGTTTATGGCCACGTGCAGTTAGCCATCAACTAAATCGTAATCAGTTTTATGGGTCATCGAACTTGGGCTTTCGCTGGCGCGCCGGCATAGCCCTCCAGCGCCAGTTATAGTACATACCTGAGAATGTTGTTTACATCCAAATGTTTTTAATTTGTATTTAAAAGAGGAAATAGTGTAATCTTACAGAAGAAGCAGCAGTTGATTAAGAAAGTCCGATGCATTCTCAACTATAATGCGTACATACATACATACATATGTACATACTCATACTTAAGTTTATATGAATAAAAGATATCGTAGCAACTTTGTAGGCAGCAGTCAAGCGCGCTGATTACTGCTGCTATTTTAATTCTTATATTTACGTTTCTTTTTGTTGTTGTTGTTGCTTTGGCATGATTTCCATGCCAATTTGCCAGTCCACGAACCTTTGACACGAATGCAACTGATTGACTGGTGCTGGCAGATGATGATGCAAGCTGGTGTAGAGTGAAGAGGAGGATTTTAGCTGCTCGAAGGGCAAGATACCTGCCTTGCTTTATACATACATATGTATGTGTATGTGTGTGTGTGTGAATAGGCGTATGCGTATAAAATAATATGGCGTGTAAGTAGCACAAAATCATCTGCTACATTCTTTGGCGCTAATAGGTTCTTGCCAACGTTTGGTGCTGCTCGAAAATGAGATTTACATACATCCATATGTAGCAATCAACAATCTTGCGCTACTTTCAACAATGAAAGCAATAACTTCTCACTTTTACGCGCGCTACCTTCCAATGCCACATTACGAGTATATGCGGAAGAATGCATATATTTATGCAGATATTAATGCACCGCCTACGGATGAGATAAATAAGCACTTCACGCATACGTACGTAGCCGAACAACGCATTGATGAGTTGCATAGTAAATAAATTGAAAAATTTCTACAACGTCATTCATAGTGAAATTCCGCCGACCCGGCCAATTGCTTTTGTTGTGAAGCGCGCCAAGTTGCTTTGGAGGTGGGCTGTTGCACGGCCTTAGAATTAGCCGCAGTGGTTTTTTTTTTTCTTTATTATTAGCCATTGCATTCGACACAATTGCAATGCGATGTAAATGCAAGTGGCAACTGCTTACAATCAACTTGGCATGCAAAGTTGCAGGTCCATCGGAAAATTTCATTTCGCCTGCTGATAAATTCAAATGATGGCAGCGCGATGAAGGCGATGGCGGCAAAAGTTGGACCAAC
>NW_016163297.1:34085-37389 GCF_001687245.7 Rhagoletis zephyria | reverse complement strand
TCTCTATCCAATCCCGAGAAGGCAGAACAGACGTAGCCCTTTGTTTTACCGATAATATCGATGTCGTCTTCATACGCCAGCAATTGTACGCTCTTATAAAGTATTGTGCCTGAGCGGTTCATTTCTGCGGCTCTTATTATCTTCTCCAACATAAGATTAAAGAAATCACACGAAAGGGAGTCCCCTTGTCTGAAACCTCGTTTGGTATCAAACGGCTCGGAGAGGTCCTTCCCTATTCTGACGGAGCTGGTGGTATTGCTCAACGTCATTTTACACAGCCGTATTAGTTTCGCGGGATACCAAATACAGACATCGCGGCATAAAGGCAACTTCTCTTCGTGCTGTCGAAAGCGGCTTTGAAATCGACAAATAGATGGTGTGTGTCGATCCTATTCTCGCGGGTCTTTTCCAAGATTTGGCGTATTGTGAATACCTGATCTATGGTGGATTTTCCAGGCCTAAAGCCACACTGATAAGGTCCAATCAGCTCGTTGACGGTGGGCTTCAGTCTTTCGCACAATACGCTCGATAAGACCTTGTAACCTATGCTTAGCAGGCTAATTCCGCGGTAGTTGGCGCGTATGGCTGGGTCGCCGTTCTTGTGGATTGGGCAGAGCACACTTAAATTCCAGTCGTCGGGCATGCGTTCATCTGACTATATTCTGCATACGAGCTGATGCATGCACCTCATCAGCTCCTCGCCGCCGTACTTGAATAGCTCGGCTGGCAGGCCGTCAGCTCCAGCAGATTTGTTGTTTTTCAGCCGCGTAATCGCTATACGTACCTCGTCATAGTCAGGCGGTGGGACAGCTACTCCATCATCATCGACTGGCGACTCGCGTTCGTCTTCCTCACTACTTTCAGCGCTGCTACCATTCAGTAGGTTATAAAAGTGTTCCCTCCACAATTTAAGTATATTATGGACATCGGTCACTAGGTCGCCATTGTTGTTCTTACAGGAGTTCGCCCCGGTCTTGAAACCTTCCGTAAGTCGCCTAACCCTCTGGTAGAATTTTCGGGCGTTCTTCCTGTCGTCCAGCATCTCAAGCTCTTCGCACTCACGTATTTCGGCCTCTCTCTTCTTATTGCGGCAAATACGTCTCGCTTCCTTCTTCAGTTCCCTATAACGGTCCCACATGGCCCGCGTTGCGCCCGATCGCAGCGTGGCCCTGTAGGCGGCATCTTTTTTCTCTGCGGCTTCTTGACATTCCTCATCGTACCAGTTGTTCTTTCGGGCTCGCTGAAATCCAACTACTTCTTCGGCGGCGGTACTTAATGATCGGGAAATGTGGTTCCACTGCTCGCGTACGTTGGATTGTTGAAGAGTGCTCTCAGAGAGCAGGTGTGTGAGTCGAGTGGCAAATAAATTGGCCGTCTGTTGTGATTTCAGCTTTTCGACGTTAAGCTTTCCTTGCATTGTTGGGCGCACATTTTTTGCTGCACAGAGGCGGGTGCGTATCTTGGCTACAACAAGATAGTGGTCCGAGTCGATGTTTGGCCCTCGGAGTGTACGTGCGTCCAAAACGCTTGAAGCATGCCTTCCGTCTATCACAACATGATCGATTTGGTTTCTCGTTTTTCGATCTGGAGACAGCCATGTAGCTTGGTGGATGTTCTTATGCTGGAACCAAGTACTACATATTACCATATTTCGGGCCCCGGCGAAGTCGATCAGCCTCAGTCCGTTATCGGACGTTTCGTCGTGGAGGCTGAATTTTCCGACAGTGGCGCCAAAGATCCCTTCCTTGCCCACCTTGGCATTAAAATCGCCAAGCACGATTTTGACATCGTGTCGGGGGCTGCGCTCATATGTACGTTCCAAGCGCTGATAGAAGAGATCCTTGGACGCCTCATCCTTCTCTTCCGTCGGGGCATGGGCGCAGATGAGCGAGATGTGGAAGAATCTAGTTTTGATGCGGATTGTGGCTAGACGTTCGTCCACCGGGGTGAAGGCCAGTACTCGGCGACGGAGTCTCTCTCCTACCACGAATCCAACACCGAATTTGCGCTCCTTTACGTGGCAATTGTAGTAGACGTCGCAAGGCTTCACGCTTACTTTACCTTGCCCCGTCCATCGCATTTCTTGGATGCGGTGATGTCAGCCTTTGTCTTCCCGAGGACATCAACCAGCCGGGCAGAGGCACCTTCCCCATTAAGGGTCCGGATATTCCAGGTGCATACCCTTAAATCATAGTCCTTTATACGTTTGCCGTGGTCGTCATCAGAAAAAGGGGGTCTCATCCGAGGCTGATTTTTTCTTTTCATTGGGCGGGGTTTTAACGTGGCGGGACCCAAACCCAGCGCACGCGAAGTTTTACGGGTGTTTGGTTGCTACCCAGAGGATACGTGGATATAAATATCCGGACGTTGTGAGCTGCGATTTGAACCGTACGCACAAGAATCGCTTCTGGCCACTCCCAGGTGAATGGCAGTCAAAAGTTTTCCACTTCTGCGCACGGAACCATCCTCCATTTATATATATATTTGTCTATATCTATCTCGATTCGTTTTGGCTGTTACAAACAACCGTTATGCGAACAAAATGAATAAACCCTTGTGCACAAGTGCGCTCGTGTATAAAAACGAAGTAATGCATGCATGCACATTTTCGGTTGAAAACCGAAGTAATGCATGTGGAGAAAATGAAGTAAAGCATACATGCACATTTCCGGTTGAAAACCGAAGTAGTTCATATGGAGAAAATGAAATAATGCATGCATTCACAGTTCCGGTTGAAAACCGAAATAAAGCATATGTGAAAAACGAAGTAATGCATACATGCACAGTTTCGGTTGAAAACCGAAGTAATGCATATGGAGAAAACGAAGTAATGCATACATGCACAGTTGCTGTTGAAAACCGAAGTAGTTCATATGGAGAAAACGAAGTAATGCATACAGGCAAAGTTGCTGTTGAAAACCAAAATAATGCATATAAAAAAACCCAAATAATGCGTATGCACACTTACGGTTGAAAACCGTAATAATGCATATGTGAAAAACGAAGTATGCACACATGCACAGTTTCGACTCAAAACCGAAGTAATGCTTATGAGAAAAAAACGAAATTATGCATATGCACACTTTCGTTTGAAAATCGAAATAATGCATATGACAAATACCAAAATAATGCATACATGCACAGTAGATTAGTTCAGATACAAATTGGTACAAATTGGTAGAACGGTTACCCATACTCATATATGTGATCATAAGTGGGCGGCATTTCCACAAATTTTACCATAAACGTATTTCTTGGTAAAGAATTGTTGCAAGCATCAATTTTGAGTAAAAATACTTGAATG
>NW_016163297.1:28083-34075 GCF_001687245.7 Rhagoletis zephyria | reverse complement strand
CATTTTCCAAAAATTTATAATATTCTTATTTTTCGTCTGAAAATTATTGTAAACATCAATTTTGAGTGAATTATCTTCAGTAGTTACTAAAATATCGCAGTTTTCGTATTTCTGGAAATTACCGTTATATGGGATGTGGGCGTGGTTATTGTCCGATTTTTTAAATTTTCAGCCATTTAGTATGCTGTGTCAAGGCCAACAACTGTGCCACGTCTGGAAGAAATTGATGCAGCGGTTACCAAGATATACACATGTAACCATAAGTGGGCGTGGCAACGCCCATTTTCCAAAAATTTGTAATGTATACATGCACATTTTCGGTTGAAAACCGCAGTAATGCATATGGAGAAAACGAAGTAATGCATACATTCACAGTTCCGGTTGAAAACCGAAATAAAGCATATGTGAAAAACGAAGTAATGCTAATATGCACAGTTTCGGTTGAAAACCGAAGTAATGCATATGGAAAAAACGAAGTAATGCATACATGCACAGTTTCGCTTGAAAACCGAAATAATGCATATGTGAAAAAAGAAGTAATGCATACATGCACAGTTTCGACTCAAAACCGAAGTAATGCACATCAGAAGAAAACGAAATTATGCATATGCACACTTTCGTTTGAAAACCGAGGTAATGCCCATTTTCAATGCCAACTTTTTTTAACTCTAATCCTTATTTATATTTGCCAGCAGTTTAAACTTTGAGAGAAAAGTTCATTTGGCACGCAAGTCTTTTTCAGGTGTATGCTTTCTTAGGCTTTGTATAAAAAAATACAAAAAGAAAATACTGTATAAGGTTGGTCGAATGAATAGCCGTCCTAGGCACCAGTTCCGAGTATATTCGATTTATGAGTATGAGGCCTTATGTTGGATAAAAGGGGAGTATAAGGGACTCAAAATCGAGAAAATTTGCCTATGGTTACAGAAAATATGGATATGCATATGTGAAAAACGAAGTAATGCATATATGCACAGTTTCGGTTGAAGCCCGAAATAATGCATATGTGAAAAAGGAAGTAATGCATACATGCACAGTTTCGGTTGAAAACCGAAGTAGTGCAATTGGAAAAACCGAAATAATGCATATGTGAAAAACGAATTAATACATACATGCATAGTTTCGGTTGAAAACCGAAGTAATAGGGCACCGAAATTGCGTATATGGAAACTGTGCATTTAGACATTATGTATTTCGGTTTCAACCGAAACTGCGCATATGTGCTTTATTACGGTTTTGCCATATGCATTCGGATTTCAACTGAAACTGTGCATGTATGTATTACTTCGTTTTTCACATATGGGCATTCCCATGGTGGCGCACGTGACAGTCGTACGATTTCAATGTGATACAAAAAAGGAATACCATTTGTTTTCTTTAACTTTTTTGGGCCATTGTATAGCACATAATTAGCTCTATATTTAACCGAAAAATGAAATCAATCGAACTGCTTGGTCCTGAAATAAAAGTATTTACAGAGAGTGTCGTTACGTGACAAAAAATGGAAGTTGATTTTTTCTTTTCTTACACGTGTCGTCACGTGACATAAATTTCCATCGTTATATTTTTGTTAATATTGCTTTTAAATGAATTTTCAACGCAAATAAAACATGTATTTTATGTAGAATATACTTAATATTTTGACTTCAGCGCCAATTCAGGGTCAATTAATTAGAAATATGTGATTTATTATGTTTCAACCACATACGCCAAATTCGAAACCAAATCGGACCATAAATACGGTTTTTCGAAACATCTCGACCTTGGCACCACCTAGGAAGACCATTTTATGCAAACATGATTCTACTTACATAGCCAGTATCTATATATTAATACGCTAACATAAATTTTGTCTCCGTTCGTTTGGCGATTCTATCGAACCGATTTCAAAACCAAGAACACCGTTGGAAAGGCATTTTTCCGTAGTTGAGCAGAGTTTTTATGGTTTCACAATTGGCTGAAAATTACGGCCAAAACCGTCGTTTAAACATTTTCGAATTGTGTACAGATGTTGCTGCAACATGTTCAATTTGACATGTTTCGCCTGTTGTTTCACTACACATTTGAAATTAAGCTTTGAAATAAAGATAAATATGAAGATGAAGAAATAAATATTAACGATGAATTCAAAAAAAAGAAGGCAAAAGTGAAGATAAAGACGAAAATGGAGACAATGACAGATACATAAGAATTAGGGTAACTGAAAGGGTAAGAACATTTCTTGAATTTATGAAGTGAAACTTCTGTAGCGGCAGTTGGTTGGGAGTAAATCGTCAAATTCGAGGGGAATAATGCACATGGAAATGGTTCTCAGCGGTTTACCGGTTTGAGAATAAAAACAAAAACAAAGATGCCTAGAGGCACAGGCAAAAACGAAGATCAAAGTAAATTTAAACACTTTAAAGTAAAGGTGAAGAGGAATATGCAAAAATAAAGATAAATATGAAGAAAAGGATGAGGATGAAGATCGATATTGTTATCGATATAAAACTCGATATTCTTATCGATATAATGATCGATATTGCTATCGATATTGTTATCGATGCTGTTATTAATTAAATAACCGCTATTGTAGCCGATATAATAATCAATAAAATAATCGATATTGTTCTCGATTCAATAATGGATATTGTTATCGGTATAACAATCGATTAAATAATTGATTTTGTTATCGATTTAGTCATTTATATTGTTAACGACATGTACAATAATCGATACTGACGATTGTTATATTTATCGCTGAATTAATCGGTTTTATAATCGTATTTTTCTATATGTGTATGGATATTGTTATCGGTATTTTTATTGAAACAGTTATCGACAGGGTTACCGATTTAATAATCGGAACATGGAATGTGATCACATTACATGACTTCACATCACATAATATCATATGATATGATGAGACATCACAATATATTACATCACATAATATGATATCACATCACACGATATCACGTGACATGACATCATATGATATGACATCACATTATATAGCATGACATCTCATGACTTTGACATCACATGATATGACATCGTATGACATGATATGGCATTACATGACGTGGCATCGCATGATATGACATCATATGGTATGACATCATATGACATGACATCAGAGGATATGACAAGACATCACAAGACACATCATATAAAATCACGTCACATCTTATCACGTCATCGCACCTCATCTCATCTACGTGAATAGAAAAGGATATAAGCAAAGATGTGAAAGATAAAAACAAAGAGGAAGACCAAGTTAAAGCTACCGATTTCAAAACCAAAAACACCGTTGGAAAGGTAATTTTCTGTAGATGAGGAGGCTTTTTATAGTTTCGAAATTGGTTGAAAATTTTCGTTTAAAAATTTCCATATTTGTTAATGGTTGTTTTTGCAACCTGCTCAATTCAAGCGTTTCGCATTTTGTTTTACTTCGTATTTGAAATTAAACTTTGTGTTCAATCTCAGGGGATTGATTAGAGCGGCACAGCGTGCACCGGAGAAACTAAATCCACAATAAATAAAACCGATTGGGATTTCGTATAATTCAAATAGTTTAAATAATTCTTTTATTGAAGTAATTCAACGTATTAATGCAATACAACGACAATTTTGAGCCCGAGTGGCTTATGAAACGGAAAATTGAAAATGCAGAACAACAAGTGATAACGATAAAGACAAAAAAAAAATGGGCAAAAGTGACGACAAAGAGGAAAATTGAGATAAAGGCGAAAATGGAGACAATGAGAAATACATAAGAATTAGGTTAACAGAGTTGAAATTCTGCGATAGGAATCGAAATAAAATCAGCCATAAAGGTTACTGAAATTTATCGAATCATCGAAGTTTATAATTATCGCAATTTATCCATGCTTATTAAGTTATCGCAACGTATCGAATTATTCAAACTGATCAATGTTTACTGAGTTGTCGCAATTTATAGACACAGAAACTTAGTTGTCCAAATTTACGGGTAGGTATCGAGCTATAAAAACGTGTGAGATTAACGAAATTTGTCAAGTTAAAGAAATGTATCAAGTTATCGATATTTCTTGAATTATCATTATTTATAGACTTAACGAAATATATCGAGATGTCGCAATGCATGGAGGTCTTTCAACTTACAGAGTTATCGATAATTATTGATCTACTGAATTTGGTTGGTTCAACGATGCGAAGTTTATGGAATTTTCAAATTATATCGATTTATTGAAATTTCAAGGTTATATTAGCTTATCGATTTATCACTGCTTATCGCATTTAATCGTCTTAACAGAGTGTAAGGAGTTATCAAAATGTTTAGATAGTTTTCGAAAAATGTGGAAATGTCAAAAGTAAACATTTATAAAGGTATCCAAAGTCTTTACATTTTTGAGTTATCGAAATTTATCGAGCCATCGAATTTCACAGTTATCGAAATTGGTCGAGTTAACGAATTTAGTTGAGTTATCGAGTTTTAGTGAAATTCATCGAACTATCGATATGTATCAAATCATTGAAATTTATCGATAAACTTGAATGTATCGGGTCAATTCCAAGTCCTGCCGAAGTCCTCCAAAGACCTTCTCAGATAAAAAAAATTTAGTTACGTTTTAGCAGAAGATTTTCCGGTTAGTTAATTTGTACCGTATACGTTTTGCTACGTGTTAAGATAGAAAACCTCTCCAAGGCTTCTAAAACTAGAAAAACTGTCGAATTTCGACAGTAACTGGCACTCTAGTATATTTTAAAATGCAGACAAACCGGCATGTAAATACGTTAGATATAAAACTTTTATTTTTTTTGTCGTGGTGGACCTTCCGCTGGAAACACCCATATGCATTATTTCGGTTTTAAACCGCAACTGTGCATGTATGCATACCTTCGTTTTTCACATATGCATTATTTCGGTTTTCATCCGAAACTGTGCATGTATGCATTACTTCGTCTTTTGAACCGAAATTGTGCATGCATGCATTATTTCGGTTATTGTTACATGCATTATTTCGGGTTTCTAACGAAAGTGTGCATATGGCTAATTTCGTTTTTTTCTAATATATATTATTTACTTCTACTTAGTAGAATTTAATCCCTAAGCGCGGCCGAAAGCCGCCTAAGCAGAGATAAGTTCTACGCAAAAATACTTCCGCCCTTCTTTTCCGGGATCACAGAAAGGAGAGTTCTACTTAGTAAGGGTTATAATCCCTAAGCGCGGCCGAAGGCCGCCTACGCAGAAAGTTCTGCGCAAAAATACTTCCGGCCCCCTTTACCGCCAACACAGAAAGGAGAGTTCTACTTAGCAAGGGTTGTAATGCATAAGCGCGGCCAAAGGCTGCCTACGCAGAAAGAAGTTCTGCGCAAAAATACTTCCGGTCCCCTTTTCCGGCAACACAGAAAGGAGAATTGTACTTAGTAAGGATTATAATCCCTAAGCGCGGCCGAAGGCCGCCTACACAGAAGAATTTCTTCGGAAAAATACTTCCGGTACCCTTTTCCGGAAACACAGAAAGGAAAGTTCTACTTAGTAAGGGTTATAATCCTTAAGCGCGGACGAAGGCCGCCTCAGCAGAAAGAAGTTCTTCGCAAAAATACCTTCGGTCCCCTTTTCCGGCAACACAGAAAGGACAATTGTACTTAGTTAGGGCTATAATCCCTAAGCGCGGCCGAAGGCCGCCTACAGAGAAAGAAGTTCTGCGGAAAAATACATCCGGTCCCCTTTTTCGGCAACACAGAAAGGGTAATTATACTTAGTTAGGGTTATAATCCCAAAGCGCGGCCGAAGGCCGCCTACGCAGAAAATTCTGCACAAAAATACTTCCGGCCCCCTTTTCCGCCAACACAGAGAGGAGAGTTCTACATAGCAAGGGTTATAATGCCTAAGCGCGGCCGAAGGCCGCCTACACAGAAGGAAGTTCTGCGCAAAAATACTTCCGGTCGCCTTTTCCGGCAACACAGATGAAGAATTCTACTTAGTAAGGGTTATAATCCCTAAGCGCGGCCGAAGGCCGCCTAC
>NW_016163297.1:27976-28058 GCF_001687245.7 Rhagoletis zephyria | reverse complement strand
CCTTTTCCGGCAACACAGAAAGGAGAGTTCTACTTAGTAAGGGTTATAATCCCTAAGCGCGGCCGATGGTCGCGTACGCAGA
>NW_016163297.1:27532-27913 GCF_001687245.7 Rhagoletis zephyria | reverse complement strand
AGGAAGTTCTGCGCAAAAATACTTCCGGTCCCCTTTTCCGGCAACACAGAAAGGAGAATTGTACTTAGTAAGGGCTATAGACCCCAAAGCGCGGCCGAAGGCCGCCTACGCAGAAAGAAGTTCAGCGCAAAAATACTTCCGGTCCCCTTTTCCGGCAACACAGAAGGAGAATTTTAGTTAGTAAGGGTTATAAAAAATACTTCCGGTCCCCTTTTCCGGCAACACAGAAAGGAGAATTCTACTTAGTAAGGGTTATAATCCCTAAGCGCGGCCGAAGGCCGCCTACGCAGAAAGAAGTTCAGCGCAAAAATACTTCCGGTCCCCTTTTCCGGCAACACAGAAGGAGAATTTTAGCTTAGTAAGGGTTATAATCCCTAAGCG
>NW_016163297.1:0-27366 GCF_001687245.7 Rhagoletis zephyria | reverse complement strand
TTTTCCGGCAACACAGAAAGGAGAGTTCTACTTAGTAAGGGCTATAATCCTTAAGCGCAGCCGAAGGCCTTTTGCAGAAAGAAATTCGTTTTCATGTATGCACTATTTCGGTTTTTGTCATATGCATTACTTCGGTTTTGAGTCGAAACTGTGCATGTATGCATTACTTCGGTTTTTGTCATATGCATTATTTCGGTTTTGAACCGAAACTGTGCATGTATGCATTACTTCGTTTTTCTCATATGCGTTATTTCGGTTTTCAAACGAAAGTGTGCATGTATGCATTATTTCGGGTTTTTCATATGCATTATTTCGGTTTTCAACCGAAACTGTGCATATATGCATTATTTCGGTTTTTTTCATATGCATTATTTCGGTTTTCAAACGAAAGAGTGCATATGCATAATTTCGGTTTTTCTAATATGCATTATCGGTTTTCAACCGAAACTGTGCATATATGCATTATTTTGGTTTTTTTTTCATATGCATTATTTCGGTTTTCAAGCGAAAGAGTGCGTATGCATAATTTCGGCNTCGGTTTTTTTCATATGCATTATTTCGGTTTTCAAACGAAAGAGTGCATATGCATAATTTCGGTTTTTCTAATATGCATTATTGCGGTTTTCAACCGAAACTGTGCATATATGCATTATTTCGGTTTTTTTCATATGCATTATTTCGGTTTTCAACCGAAACTGTGCCTATATGCATTACTTCGTTTTTTTTCGTATGCATTATTTCGGTTTTTTTCATATGCATTATTTCGTATGCACAGTTTCCATATGCACAATTTCAGGGTGCCGAAGTAATGCATATGGAAAAAGCGTAGTAATGCATACATGCACAGTTTTGGTTAAAAACCGAAATAATGCATATGTGAAAAACGAAGTAAGGCATATATGCACAGTTTCGGTTGAAAACCGATATAATGCATATGTGAAAAACGAAGCAATGCATACATGCACATTTTCGGTTGAAAACCGAAGTAATGCATTTGGAGCAAATGAAGTAATGCATACATGCACATTTCCGGTTGAAAACCGAAATAATGCATATGTGAAAAACGAAGTAATGCATACATGCACAGTTTCGGTTGAAAACCGAAATAATGCATATGTAAGCAACGAAGTAATGCATACATGCACAGTTTCGGTTGAAACCCGACATAATGCATATGAAAAAAGCCGAAATAATGCATATATGCACAGTTTCGGTTGATAACCGCAATAATGCATATAAGAAAATCCCGAAATTATGCGTATGCACACTTTCGGTTGAAAACCGTAATGATGCATATGTGAAAAATTAAGTAATGCATGCATGCACAGCTTCGGTTGATAACCGAAATAATGTATATAAAAAAACTGAAATTATGCGTATGCACACTTTCGGTTGAAAACCGTAATAATGCATATGTCAAAAACGAAGTAATGCATACATGCACAGTTTCGCTTTAAAACCGAAATAATGCATATGTGAAAAACGAAGTAATGCTAATATGCACAGTTTCGGTTGAAAACCGAAGTAATGCATATGGAAAAAACGAAGTAATGCATACATGCACAGTTTCGCTTGAAAACCGAAATAATGCATATGTGAAAAAAGAAGTAATGCATACATGCACAGTTTCGACTCAAAACCGAAGTAATGCACATCAGAAGAAAACGAAATTATGCATATGCACACTTTCGTTTGAAAACCGAGATAATGCATATGACAAATACCAAAATAATGCATACATGCACAGTAGAGTGGTTAAAAAAAATTTTTTTTTTTAATTCATAAACGCTAAATCAAATTATTGTTATTTGTGATAACAAAAGAGAAACGTGTTTTTTTATTTTGAAAAAAAAAAGTTTGCTTAGAGGTCGCGCTGGTCGGTTTTTTTATAAAAACGCTGATGTTCTAATTTTTTTATTTTATTGACATGTTTAAATGCAGATAAAAATGTGGCTTTTACATATACAGCGTGGCGACGAATGACTGTTACCACGTTTTTTTTGAGAAATAAAAGGGTCCTTTATAGATTTTGCGAAAAATTTATTTTATTGTTAGTTTTCCACAGATTTTACTTTAGTTGTATTAATTAGTTTTTAAATTTTAATCCTTATTTATATTTGCCAGCAGTTTAAACTTTGAGAGAAAAGTTCATTTGGCACGCAAGTCTTTTTCAGGTATATTTTTTCTTAGGCTTCGTATAAAAAAATACAAAAAAGAAAAAAACTGTATAAGGTTGTTCGAATGAATGGCCGTCCTAGTCACCAATTCCGAGTCTGTTCGATTTATGAGTATGAGGCCTTATGTTGGACAAAAGGGGGAGTATAAGGGACTCAAAATCAAGAATATGTGCCTATGGTTACAGAAGATATGGAATAAATTAACTGACGAAGAGCTGTGTGCCAAATGAACTTTTCTCTCAAAGTTTAAACTGCTGGCAAATATCAATAAGGATTAAAATTTAAAAACTAACTCATACAACTAAAGTAAAATCTGTGGAAAATTAACAATAAAATACTTTTTTCGCAAAATCTGTAAAAAACCCTTTTATTTCTCAATAAAACCTGGGTAACAGTTATTCGTCGCCACGCTCTAATCACTGCGGTATTATTGGGGAACNAAGAATATGTGCCTATGGTTACAGAAGATATGGAATAAATTAACTGACGAAGAGCTGTGTGCCAAATGAACTTTTCTCTCAAAGTTTAAACTGCTGGCAAATATCAATAAGGATTAAAATTTAAAAACTAACTCATACAACTAAAGTAAAATCTGTGGAAAATTAACAATAAAATACTTTTTTCGCAAAATCTGTAAAAAACCCTTTTATTTCTCAATAAAACCTGGGTAACAGTTATTCGTCGCCACGCTGTAATCACTGCGGTATTATTGGGGAACATTCCCTTAATTACATATCTGTCTTGGTCAGTTAGAAAGGGATAGTGCCCAAAAATATGCTCTCGAATGAGACTGGACTTTAGAAAGCATTAATTGGATTTTAGAATAGTCAACTGGATTTTAGAAAGCGTAAATTGGATTTTAGAATAGTCAACTAGATTTAAGAAAACGTAAATTGGATTTTAGAAAATGTAAAGTGAATTTCAGACTTTTCTACAAAAATTTTGAAGTAGCCAGTTTTTTCTTATGTGCGGTATTTGTCAATGCAAATTTTTCTAAAATATTCACTTTTAAGCGAACATTGTATCGGCATATTAAATAATTTTTTTTTTTTTTAAATAAAAAAGCAGAAAGAAGTTCTTCGGAAAAATACTTCCGGTCCCCTTTTCCGACAACACAGAAAGGAGAGTTCTACATAGCAAGGGTTATAATGCCTAAGCGCAGCCGAAGGCCGCCTACACATATAGAAGTTCTGCGGAAGAATACTTCCGGTCCCCTTTTCCGGCAACACAGAAAGGAGAGTTCTACTTAGTAAGGGTTATAATCCCTAAGCGCGGCCAAAGGCCGCCTACGCAGAAGGAATTTCTTCGCAAACATACTTCCGGTCCCCTTTTCCGGCAACACAGAAAGGAGAGTTCTACTTAGTAAGGGTTATAATCCCTAAGCGCGGCCAAAGGCCGCCTACGCAGAAGGAATTTCTTCGCAAACATACTTCCGGTCCCCTTTTCCGGCAACACAGAAAGGAGAGTTCTTCTTATTAAGGGTTATAATCCCTAAGCGCGGCCGAATGCCGCCTATGCAGAAAGAAGTTCTTCGAAAAAATACTTCCGGCCCCCTTTTCCGGCAACACAGAGAGGAGAATTCTACTTAGTAAGGGTTATAATCCCTAAGCGCGGCCAAAGGCCGCCTACGCAGAAGGAATTTCTTCGCAAACATACTTCCGGTCCCCTTTTCCGGCAACACAGAGAGGAGAATTCTACTTAGTAAGGGTTATAATCCCTAAGCGCAGCCGAAAGCCGCCTACCCGGAAAATTCTGCGTAAAAATACTTCCGGCCCCCTTTTCCGCCAACACAGAAAGGAGAGTTCTACTTAGTAAGGGTTATAATCCCTAAGCGCAGCCGAAAGCCGCCTACCCGGAAAATTCTGCGTAAAAATACTTCCGGCCCCCTTTTCCGCCAACACAGAAAGGAGAGTTCTACTTAGTAAGGGTTATAATCCCTAAGCGCAGCCGAAAGCCGCCTACCCGGAAAATTCTGCGTAAAAATACTTCCGGCCCCCTTTTCCGCCAACACAGAAAGGAGAGTTCTACTTAGAAAAGGTTATAATGCCTAAGCGCGGCCAAAGGCGGCCCATGCAGAAGGAAATTCTGCGCAAAAATACTTCCGGTCCCCTTTCCGGCAACACAAATGGAGAATTCTACTTTTGGCCAGCGTTGCCACTTGAGAATATTTTAAGGTACCAAAAAGCCTACCAAATCAGTTTGCAAACTACCAAAAATTTTTTATCAATAATACGAGATTTTATTAAATTTACAGGTTTTGCAGGTTTACAGGTAAATTAAAATACCAAATAATCTGGTTTACTGTGCTACATGAATACTTGAAGTTTACACAAAATAAATTCGGGCGGTCAAATAAATTAATTAACGTATCGTATAAAAAACAGTTATAAGAATTGTATATAGTTTTGATAATAATTCAATTCATAACAAACATTTTGATGTATAAAACAACAAATTCAGACATTTTATGCGTTTAAATAAAAGTTAGGTTGTTCACACTTGCTTGGTTATCAGGTTATCTGGTTATGTGGTTATATTTTTTATTCAGTTTACAACAATAAAATACACTACAGAATAATAATTTTTAACCAGATAACCTGATAACCAAGCAAGTGTGAACAACCTAAGTATCAAAAATATTGTACACAAAACGTTTGTAAAAAAAAACGTACCGAGTATATATATCTTTGAGATCAATGAAATTCATTTCAATCGTTTTTTTTTCTTCGACAATACAATTTCAAGCATTTTATTCGTTTCAAAACAAAAAGTTTTTATATCATATTATATCAAAAACAAAAAGTTTTTATATCCCCTAATTGTATACAAAACGTTTGTAAAAAAATCATACATCTTTGAGATCTCTTTTTGCTGACCACACGTAATGTGCATCAGCCTTTTGTACTAGTTCTTTACAGTGCATAATACTATTTATTGTATTGATGTTTAGTTTATCTCTGAGTTTGGTTTTTGGGCGCAGGCGAGTTTTCATCACTACGAGAATTTTCAGTATTTGTTAAATGACACATATGTACATGCCTACTTAGTCGCAATTTTTTACCTGAACAAGTCGTCGTTATTATTGTCCACACTTACTTCGGACGGTTTAGAGGCTTTATAGATATACCTGCAAATAAACAACGATTAAAAAGTAACTAATTTAAAGCAAAATTAACTTACTTGTCCATCACTATTCTTTTCGCTTGTTGAAGAAAGGCGCTCAAATGAAAGGTTTTTGACATTTAACATCTTTCTTTCACTCTTTCTCTTGTCATTATTTCCTTTTCTTGCTATGAATACAGGGTTACCATTCATAAATATTTTTAGAGTTACTATATATAGGAGATAGCACTGGCAGTATGCAATCTTAAGCAAACAAATTTTATTGCTCAATTTGGTTGCAATTTCACTTTTGCCTACCAAAAGCTTCATCCTACCAACCAAACTACCAAAGGATAATGAGGCTACCAATTTTGGTCCAATTGGACCAAAACGGCAACGCTGTTNAGCCGGAGGGATGTGGCAGCCCTAGTGAATGACTACAAGTGGCAACGACATCGGAGTGTGTAGCGAACGAAAGAAGAACGTCAGAAGAATAACGATAGTCATCGAGTGCAGTTCATGTGAATTCATATTGTAATTTGTATTAGCGTTAGTGTGTGTAATATTTCCCTAATAAATATTAAAGCCTGTACGAATGTACGGGTTAATACAGTGGCGACGAGGATAAAAAAATACCACACAGGAAAAATAGCTAAACACAAAAAAAAGTGAAGTTCAGGTAAAATTTGCAAGTAACGCATACTGCGCTGTCGCTTGAGAAAGCGAACAACCAAAAAAAACGAGGGCAACAAGTAGTGTGCGAGGCCGATTGAATTGCGAATGCCTGCATTAACAACACAAGAGGTTGGGGAAAAAAGACAATTCGAATAGTGGCTCCAGCATTAAATTGCAAAATATGGAGTCTGCATTAAATTGCATATATAAAGCAAAATATCATTAAAGAGTACTAAAGCATTAAATTGCAACAGAAGCGGAATAAGAAGCATTAAATCGTGAATGGCATTAAATTGCTAATATGAGCTTTGACACGAATCGTTGACTGTAATGTGTATCTACATTAAACTGTATTATACGAACAAAAAGAAAAAACTACATTAGAGAATTCGGCAAATTGAGTACACAAGCGTATGTACATACATACATTATTTGACAGCGGTGAGCGGTAACAAGAATAACTTATACAAGTTTGACTATGGCGTAAAATCTGCGCATATAAATTATAAATAAAATAGTTGTCTAAACTAAACTTCTTTTATTTAGGTATAACTATTCTAAGGAAATGATGAATCCAAGTGTGGCACCATTTCTGTGTGATGTTATTGACAAGTCGGTCATTCGGACGGAGTGGGAAAAATGGCTTCGATCATTTACGCTGTATTTGGAAGCAGAAGACATCACCAACACGTCTAAGAAAAGGAGTAAGCTGCTACACCTTGGCGGCCCTCAACTACAGGAAGTTGTGTATAACATTCCAGAGGCGCTCGTAGATGCAAAAGAAGGCAGCGATCCGTATGAGGTGCTCCTGGAGAAACTAAATCAATATTTCTCCCCGAAGAGAAATTCTACTTTTGAACGACATTTATTTAGGTCATTAAAACCCGTGGAAGGCGAGAGTGTTGGCAAATTCGTTTTGAAATTAAGATGCCAAGCAGCAAAATGCCAATTTGGTAAGACCGAACAAGAAGTTATTGAAACAAATATTAAAGATAAGCTTATTGACGCGTGGGCACCTTTAGATTTAAAGAAACGGCTATTAGAAAAAGAGCATGATTTGTCGCATGTTATTGAAATGTGTCAGGTACACGAATCAATACAAAATCAAACGACAACTATGTCATCCGACAGAGCTCCACTAGATGTAAACAAAATTGCTAACAGGACTAGTTTCGATAATGCTGAATGTAACAGGTGTGGTCGTAGAGGACATTCTAGTAATGCTCTTAACTGTCCAGCTAAAAATGCTAAGTG
The DNA here is from genome assembly GCF_001687245.7 of Rhagoletis zephyria. Taxonomy (NCBI): domain Eukaryota; kingdom Metazoa; phylum Arthropoda; class Insecta; order Diptera; family Tephritidae; genus Rhagoletis; species Rhagoletis zephyria. Next base: position 20,158 of record NW_016163297.1, on the reverse strand, counting down.
CAATAAATGCTTGCTACTGGGTCATTTCGCTGTGAGGTGTAAAACAAAAAGGTTCAAACGCGAACATGAAAGTGATGGTTTCGACAACCAGAAACGGCGGCGCATGACAACATCTACGGTGCGGTGTATCAGTGATGAGGGTGAAGGTTTGATGGCTGATGAAATGCGGGAGTTTGATTGTTTTAAAATTGACAATGGTATGAATGATAAAATGATTAGATGCTCTGTGGGAGGCCAAACAATTCATATGGTCATTGATTCTGGATCGCGGTTTAATTTGATTAGTGAAAAAGATTGGTCGGAATTACGAAAGGGAAGAGCTGTGGTATGGAATGTTCGGTCCCACTCACCAAACCAATTCAAAGCGTACGCTGCGGATAAGCTTTTAAAAATCCTACAGGTGTTTGACGCTCCAATCGCAACTACGAATACCGAAATGATTGCTACTTTTTATGTCATTGAAAAGGGAAGCCAATCACTCTTAGGGCGTGACTCAGCAGTAAAGCTTAATGTTTTAAGATTAGGTTTGAACGTGCATCGCATTGAAAATTAAAAGCCCTTCTCGAAAATTAAAAACATCAAAGTTAAGTAAGCAATATATCGTAGTGTCCGGCCAGTCCAGCAACCACTCAGACGCATCCCGATTGCATTAGAGGCGAAAGTGGCCCAGAAACTTGATGAAGCGCTATAGCAAGACATAATCGAGGCAGTCCCAGGGCCAAGCCCATGGATATCACCTCTGGTCATAGTGTTCAAAGCTAATGGGGACCTGAGGTTATGCATCGACATGAGGCGTGCGAATGAAGCCATTCTACGTGAAAACTACCCCTTGCCCACCTTCGACTCTTTCATGACAAAACTAAGAAATGCAAAGTTTTTCTCGAGGCTGGACCTCAAAAATGCCTATCAGCAAATAGAGCTTGACGAGGCCAGCCGGGAAATAACAATGTTTATTACACATAAGGGACTATTTCGGTACAAGAGGTTAATGTTTGGCGTTAATTTGGCACCTGAGATTTTTCAGCGTATACTAGAAGGACTATTACCGTCTTGCAAGAACGTCCTCAACTATATTGACGATGTTATTATATTCGGGAGTTCTGAAGAAGAGCACGACGCAGCGATGAAGGAAGTCTTGCGGGTATTTAATGCGAATGGCGTTGTACTAGACGAGGATAAATGCGCTTGGAAAGTTAAAGAGCTTAAATTCTTGGGGCATATGTTATCGGAACAAGGTTTCACAGCTGATCCAGAGAAGGTTAAGCTAATCGGAGAATTTCGAGCTCCAAAGACCAAAGACGAGGTTAGAAGTTTTCTGGGCCTAGTTACGTATATAGGGAAATTCATACCAAAACTTGCCGATATTACCGAGCCTTTGAGAAGCCTATTAAAATCGAATAGCACTTTCGCCTGGAATAGTAATCAGGAAGAAGCGTTTCAAAAACTGAAATCTTATTCAACTAAAATACCCAATTTAGCATATTTTGATCCAAGGAACAGAACTCGTGTAATAGCAGATGCCAGCCCAATAGCCTTAGGGGCGGTTTTAGTTCAATTTGATAGCGCCGATGACCCAAAGATAATCACGTTCGCAAGCAAGAGTTTATCGGATGTTGAAAAAAGATATTCGCAAACGGAAAAAGAAAGCTTGGCTCTAGTGTGGGCAGTGGAAAAATTGCATTATTATTTGGCAGGGTTAGATTTTGAGTTGCTCACAGACCACACGCCTCTTGAAGCAATTTTCAAACCAACATCAAAACCACCTGCTAGAATTGAACGTTGGCTCCTGAGACTACAAGCTTTCAAATTTAAAGTAATTTATCGCGTTGGGAGAGAAAGTATAGCTGACCCCTTATCGAGACTAGTAAAGTTTTCTGGTGGTGACGCATTTGATAGCAACTGCGAAGATAATATTTTCCAAATCGTATGTAGTTCCGTTCCAGCAACTCTTATAGTGACCACTATCGATAAAAAAAGTAAAGAAGATTGTCACATATCTGATGCAGTCACCTATATAAGTAACGACTCGTGGAGCTCTGGAACATCCAATATATATTATCCATTCCGGCTGGAGCTTTCGGTATTAGGCAAAATACTTCTGCGTGGGAGACGCGTTGTAATTCCTGAATCACTACGGCAAACAGTACTGGAACTCGCACACGAAGGGCATCCAGGGGAGTCGGCGATGAAAAGGCGACTAAGAGCGAAGGTTTGGTGGCCCCTAATTGACAGGGAGGTTGAACGCTTTGTAAAGAGTTGCCGAGACTGTTTGCTTGTATCGCAACCAAACAATCCAGCCCCAATGCAAAGACATAGATTCCCTGACGGACCGTGGCAATGTGTGGCAACAGATTTACTAGGTCCTCTTCCCAACGGAGAGTATGTGCTCGTGTTGATAGATTACTACTCACGCTATCAAAAAGTCGTGTTTTTAAGGAAAATTAACTCCGAAGCTATCATAAGGGCAATGCAAGAAATCTTTTCCAGACTAGGGTTACCTAAATCCTTGCGAACAGACAACGGGAAACAATATGTGAGCAATGAGTTTAAAGACTTTTGTAGAGAGAATAACATCAAGTTAGTCACAACACCACCGTACTGGCCTCAAGCTAACGGAGAAGTTGAGAATATGAATAGATCACTAGTAAAGCGTCTAAAAATTGCCCATTCTAACAAGTCAAACTACAAATCAGAAATACAGAAGTTTATAATGATGTACAACGTAACACCCCACAGTACAACTGGATCTACACCAACGGAATTGATGTTTAATAGGACCATTCGCGACAAAATCCCAGATATACGAGACCTAATCGAAGAAATCACTGATTCTTCGGCAAGAGACTTAGACTACATAAACAAACACAAGGAAAGAGAGGAGTGATGCAGCGAGAAGGGCGAAGAGCTCGGATATAGGAGTTGGCGATATCGTACTTTTAAAAAATGTGGTATTCCCGCACAAGTTAACACCAAATTTCGATGCGGCTGAATACGTAGTGGTCAAGAAGAATGGGAATGAGGTGGAGCTATCAGGCGATGGTAAGATACTGCGAAGGAATGTAAGTCACGTCAAGAAAGTTCCCCCCGCTAAGCAACATCCGGCCTTTGATTCAGAGAAGGCATCGGAAATATCGTCAGCTCCACCATTGGAACAAGATTCGCCGAACAAAAGCTTATCCATCAATTCAAGCGCGGAGGAGGAAGGAACGTATCAACGGGAACAATGTACTCTAGAGCCGGAGGGATGTGGCAGCCCTAGTGAATGACTACAAGTGGCAACGACATCGGAGTGTGTAGCGAACGAAAGAAGAACGTCAGAAGAATAACGATAGTCATCGAGTGCAGTTCATGTGAATTCATATTGTAATTTGTATTAGCGTTAGTGTGTGTAATATTTCCCTAATAAATATTAAAGCCTGTACGAATGTACGGGTTAATACAGTGGCGACGAGGATAAAAAAATACCACACAGGAAAAATAGCTAAACACAAAAAAAAGTGAAGTTCACGTAGAATTTGCAAGTAACGCATACTGCGCTGTCGCTTGAGAAAGCGAACAACAAAAAAAAACGAGGGCAACAAGTAGTGTGCGAGGCCGATTGAATTGCGAATGCCTGCATTAACAACACAAGAGGTTGGGGAAAAAAGACAATTCGAATAGTGGCTCCAGCATTAAATTGCAAAATATGGAGTCTGCATTAAATTGCATATATAAAGCAAAATATCATTAAAGAGTACTAAAGCATTAAATTGCAACAGAAGCGGAATAAGAAGCATTAAATCGTGAATGGCATTAAATTGCTAATATGAGCTTTGACACGAATCGTTGACTGTAATGTGTATCTACATTAAACTGTATTATACGAACAAAAAGAAAAAACTACATTAGAGAATTCGGCAAATTGAGTACACAAGCGTATGTACATACATACATTATTTGACAGCGGTGAGCGGTAACAAGAATAACTTATACAAGTCTGACTATGGCGTAAAATCTGCGCATATAAATTATAAATAAAATAGTTATCTAAACTAAACTTCTTTTATTTAGGTATAACTATTCTAAGGAAATGATGAATCCAAGTGTGGCACCATTTCTGTGTGATGTTATTGACAAGTCGGTCATTCGGACGGAGTGGGAAAAATGGCTTCGATCATTTACGCTGTATTTGGAAGCAGAAGACATCACCAACACGTCTAAGAAAAGGAGTAAGCTGCTACACCTTGGCGGTCCTCAACTACAGGAAGTTGTGTATAACATTCCAGAGGCGCTCGTAGATGCAAAAGAAAGCAGCGATCCGTATGAGGTGCTCCTGAAGAAACTAAATCAATATTTCTCCCCGAAGAGAAATTGTACTTTTGAACGACATTTATTTAGGTCATTAAAGCCCGTGGAAGGCGAGAGTCTTGGCAAATTCCTTTTGAAATTAAGATGCCAATCAGCAAAATGCCAATTTGGTAAGACCGAACAAGAAGTTATCGAAACAAATATTAAAGATAAGCTTATTGACGCGTAATCACCTTTAGATTTAAAGAAACGGCTATTAGAAAAAGAGCATGATTTGTCGCATGTTTTTGAAATGTGTCAGGTACACGAATCAATAAAAAATCAAACGACAACTATGTCATCCGACAGAGCTCCACTAGATGTAAACAAAATTGCTAACAGGACTAGTTTCGATAATGCTGAATGTAACAGGTGTGGTCGTAGAGGACATTCTAGTAATGCTCTTAACTGTCCAGCTAAAAATGCTAAGTGCAATAAATGCTTGCTACTGGGTCCTTTCGCTGTGAGGTGTTAAACAAAAACGGTCAAACGCGAACATGAAAGTGGTGGTTTCGACAACCAGAAACGGCGGCGCATGACAACATCTACAGTGCGGTGTATCAATGATGAGGGTGAAGGTTTGATGGCTGATGAAATGCGGGAGTTTGATTGTTTTAAAATTGACAATGGTATGAATGATGAAATTATTAGATGCTCTGTGGGTGGCCAAACAATTCATATGGCCATTGATTCTGGATCGCGGTTTAATTTGATTAGTGAAAAAGATTGGTCGGAATTACGAAAGGGAAGAGCTGTGGTATGGAATGTTCGGTCCCACTCACCAAACCAATTCAAAGCGTACGCTGCGGATAAGCTTTTAAAAATCCTACAGGTGTTTGACGCTCCAATCGCAACTACGAATACCGAAATGATTGCTACTTTTTATGTCATTGAAAAGGGAAGCCAATCACTCTTAGGGCGTGACTCAGCAGTAAAGCTTAATGTTTAAAGATTAGGTTTGAACGTGCATCGCATTGAAAATAAAAAGCCCTTCTCGAAAATTAAAAACATCAAAGTTAAGTTGGCAATAGATCGTAGTGTCCGGCCAGTCCAGCAACCACTCAGACGCATCCCGATTGCATTAGAGGCGAAAGTGGCCCAGAAACTTGATGAAGCGCTATACCAAGACATAATCGAGGCAGTCCCAGGGCCAAGCCCATGGATATCACCTGTGGTCATAGTGTTCAAAGCTAATGGGGACCTGAGGTTAGGCATCGACATGAGGCGTGCGAATGAAGCCATTCTACGTGAAAACTACCCCTTGCCCACCTTCGACTCTTTCATGACAAAACTAAGAAATGCAAAGTTTTTCTCGAGGCTGGACCTCAAAAATGCCTATCACCAAATAGAGCTTGACGAGGCCAGCCGGGAAATAACAACGTTTATTACACATAAGGGACTATTTCGGTACAAGAGGTTAATGTTTGGCGTTAATTCGGCACCTGAGATTTTTCAGCGTATACTAGAAGGACTATCATCATCTTGCAAGAACATCCTCAACTATATTGACGATGTTATTATATTCGGGAGTTCTGAAGAAGAGCACGACGCAGCGATGAAGGAAGTCTTGCGGGTATTTAATGCGAATGGCGTTGTACTAGACGAGGATAAATGCGCTTGGAAAGTTAAAGAGCTTAAATTCTTGGGGCATATGTTATCGGAACAAGGTTTCACAGCTGATCCAGAGAAGGTTAAGCTAATCGGAGAATTTCGAGCTCCAAAGACCAAAGACGAGGTTAGAAGTTTTCTGGGCCTAGTTACGTATATAGGGAAATTCATACCAAAACTTGCCGATATTACCGAGCCTTTGAGAAGCCTATTAAAATCGAATAGCACTTTCGCCTGGAATAGTAATCAGGAAGAAGCGTTTCAAAAACTGAAATCTTATTCAACTAAAATACCCAATTTAGCATATTTTGATCCAAGGAACAGAACTCGTGTAATAGCAGATGCCAGCCCAATAGCCTTAGGGGCGGTTTTAGTTCAATTTGATAGCGCCGATGACCCAAAGATAATCACGTTCGCAAGCAAGAGTTTATCGGATGTTGAAAAAAGATATTCGCAAACGGAAAAAGAAAGCTTGGCTCTAGTGTGGGCAGTGGAAAAATTTTATTATTATTTGGCAGGGTTAGATTATGAGTTGCTCACAGACCACAAGCCTATTGAAGTGATTTTCAAACCAACATCAAAACTACCTGCTAGAATTGAACGTTGGCTCCTGAGACTACAAGCTTTCAAATTTAAAGTAATTTATCGCGTTGGGAGAGAAAATATAGCTGACCCCTTATCGAGACTAGTAAAGTTTTCTGGTGGTTACGCATTTGATAGCAACGGCGAAGATAATATTTTCCCAATCGTATGTAGTTCCGTTCCAGCAACTCTTACAGTGACCACTATCGATAAAAAAAGTAAAGAAGATGGTCACATATCTGATGCAATCACCTATATAAGTAACGACACGTGGAGCTCTGGAACATCCAATATATATTATCCATTCCGGCTGGAGCTTTCGGTATTAGGCAATATACTTCTGCGTGGGAGACGCATTGTAATTCCTGAATCACTACGGCAAGCAGCACTGGAACTCGCACACGAAGGGCATCCAGGGGAGTCGGCGATGAAAAGGCGACTAAGAGCGAAGGTTTGGTGGCCCCTAATTGACAGGGAAGTTGAACGCTTTGTAAAGAGTTGCCGAGACTGTTTGCTTGTATCGCAACCAAACAATCCAGCCCCAATGCAAAGACATAGATTCCCTGACGGACCGTGGCAATGTGTGGCAACAGATTTACTAGGTCCTCTTCCCAACGGAGAGTATGTGCTCGTGTTGATAGATTACTACTCACGCTATCAAGAAGTCGTGTTTTTAAAGAAAATCAACTCCGAAGCTATCATAAGGGCAATGCAAGAAATCTTTTCCAGACTAGGGTTACCTAAATCCTTGCGAACAGACAACGGGAGACAATATGTGAGCAATGAGTTTAAAGACTTTTGTAGAGAGAATAACATCAAGTTAGTCACAACACCACCGTACTGGCCTCAAGCTAACGGAGAAGTTCAGAATATGAATAAAAATTGCCCATTCTAACAAGTCAAACTACAAATCAGAAATACAGAAGTTTATAATGATGTACAACCTAACACCCCACAGTACAACTGGATATACACCAACGGAATTGATGTTTAATAGGACCATTCGCGACAAAATCACAGATATACGAGACCTAATGGAAGAAATCACTGATTCTTCGGCAAGAGACTTAAACTGCATAAACAAACACAAGGGGAAAGAGAGGAGTGATGCAGCGAGAAGGGCGAAGAGCTCGGATATAGGAGTTGGCGATATCGTACTTTTAAAAAATGTGGTATTCCCGCACAAGTTAACACCAAATTTCAATGCGACTGAATACGTAGTGGTCAAGAAGAATGGGAATGAGGTGGAGCTATCAGGCGATGGTAAGATACTGCGAAGGAATGTAAGTCACGTCAAGAAAGTTCCCCCCGCTAAGCAACATCCGGCCTTTGATTCAGAGAAGGCATCGGAAATATCGTCAGCTCCACCATTGGAACAAGATTCGCGGAACAAAAGCTTATCCATCAATTCAAGCGCGGAGGAGGAAGGAACGTATCAACGGGAACAATGTACTCTAGAGCCGGCTGTCAATGTCTCATCACCAACCGTTTCGAACGCGTGCACAGGAAACCCACCACAAGCTCAGCAAGGCGGGATTAAGCTAAAACTAAAAAAGGTAGGAGGGATGTGGCAGCCCTAGTGAATGACTACAAGTGGAAACGACATCGGAGTGTGTAGCGAATGAAAAAGAACGTCAGAAGAATAACGATAGTCATCATATTCATATTGTAATTTGTATTAGCGTTAGTGTGTGTAATATTTCCCTAATAAATATTAAAGCCTGTACGAATGTACGGGTTAATACACTACTTAGTAAGGGTTATAATCCCCAAGCGCGGCCGAAGGCCGCCTACGCAGAAAGAAGCTCTGCGCAAAAATACTTCCGGTCCCCTTTTCCGGCAACACAGAAAGGAGAGTTCTACTTAGTAAGGGTTATAATCCTTAAGCGCGGCCAAAGCCCCTTTGCAGAAAGAACTTCGTTTTCATGTATGCACTATTTCGGTTTTTGTCATATGCATTATTTCGGTTTTGTGTCAAAACTGTGCATGTATGCATTACTTCGGTTTTTGTCATATGCATTATTTCGGTTTTGAACCGAAACTGTGCATGTATGCATTACTTCGTTTTTCTCATATGCGTTATTTCGGTTTTCAAACGAAAGTGTGCATGTATGCATTATTTCGGGTTTTTCATATGCATTATTTCGGTTTTCAACCGAAACTGTGCATATATGCATTATTTCGGTTTTTTTCATATGCATTATTTCGTATGCACAGTTTCCATATGTACAATTTCAGGGTGCCGAAGTAATGCATATGGAAAAAGCGAAGTAATGCATACATGCACAGTTTCGGTTAAAAACCGAAATAATGCATATGTGAAAAACGAAGTAATTCATATATGCACAGTTGCGGTTGAAACCCGAAATAATGCATATGTGAAAAACGAGGTAATACATACATGCACAGATTCGGTAGAAAACCGAAATAATGCATATGTGAAAAACGAAGTAATGCATACATGCACATTTTCGGTTGAAAACCGAAGTAATGCATTTGGAGCAAATGAAGTAATGCGTACATGCATATTTCCGGTTGAAAACCGAAGTAGTGCATATGGGAAAAACGAAGTAATGCATACATGCACAGTTTCGGTTGAAACCCGAATGCATATGAAAAAAGCCGAAATAATGCATATATGCACAGTTTCGGTTGATAACCGCAATAATGTATATAAGAAAATCCCGAAATTATGCGTATGCACACTTTCGGTTGAAAACCGTAATAATGCATATGTGAAAAACGAAGTAATGCTTATATGCACAGTTTCGGTTGAAAAAAGCCGAAATAATGCATACATGCACACTTTCGGTTGAAAACCGAAATAATGCATATGTGAAAAACGAAGTAATGCTTATATGCACAGTTTCGGTTGAAAAAAGCCGAAATAATGCATACATGCACACTTTCGGTTGAAAACCGAAATAATGCATATGTGAAAAACGAAGTAATGCTTATATGCACAGTTTCGGTTGAAAAAAGCCGAAATAATGCATACATGCACACTTTCGGTTGAAAACCGAAATAATGCATATGTCAAAAACGAAGTAATGCATACATGCACAGTTTCGCTTTAAAACCGAAATAATGCATATGTGAAAAAAGAAGTAATGCATACATGCACAGTTTCGACTCAAAACCGAAGTAATGCACATGAGAAGAAAACGAAATTATGCATATGCACACTTTCGTTTGAAAACCGAAATAATGCATATGACAAATACCAAAATAATGCGTACATGCACAGTAGAGTGGTTCAAAAAAATTTTTTTTTGAAAATGCATAAACGCTACCTCAAATTATTGTTATTTGTGATAAAAAAAGAGAAACGTGTTTTTTTATTTTGAAAGAAAAAAGTTTTCTTAGAGGTCGCGCTGGTCGGTTTTTTATAAAAACGCTGATGTTCTAATTTTTTTATTTTATTGACATGTTTAAATGCAGATAAAAATGTGGCTTTTACATATACAGCGTGGCGACGAATGACTGTTACCACGTTTTTTTTGAGAAATAAAAGGGTCCTTTATAGGTTCTGCGAAAAATTTATTTTATTGTTAGTTTTCCACAGATTTTACTTTAGTTGTATTAATTAGTTTTTAAATTTTAATCCTTATTTATATTTGCCAGCAGTTTAAACTTTGAGAGAAAAGTTCATTTGGCACGCAAGTCTTTTTCAGGTATATTTTTTCTTAGGCTTTGTATAAAAAAATACAAAAAAGAAAAAAACTGGATAAGGTTGTTCGAATGAATGGCCGTCCTAGTCACCAGTTCCGAGTCTGTTCGATTTATGAGTATGAGGCCTTATGTTGGATAAAATGGGGAGTATAAGGGACTCAAAATCAAGAAAATTTGCCTATGGTTACAGAAGATATGGAATAAATTAACTGACGAAGAGCTGTGTGCCAAATGAACTTTTCTCTCAAAGTTTAAACTGCTGGCAAATATAAATAAGGATTAAAATTTAAAAACTAACTCATACAACTAAAGTAAAATCTGTGGAAAATTAACAATAAAATACTTTTTTCGCAAAATCTGTAAAGGACCCTTTTATTTCTCAATAAAACCTGGGTAACAGTTATTCGTCGCCACGCTGTAATCACTGCGGTATTATTGGGGAATATTCCCTTAATTACATATCTGTCTTGGTCAGTTAGAAAGGGATAGTGCCCAAAAATATGCTCTCGAAAGAGACTACACCATTTCCAGTTGGATTTTAGAAAGAGTCAATTGGATGTTAGAAAGAGTCAATTGGATTTTAGAATACTCAACTGGAATTTAGAAAGTATTAATTGGATTTTAGAATAGTCAACTGGATTTTAGAAAGCGTAAATTGGATTTTAGAATAGTCAACTAGATTTAAGAAAACGTAAATTGGATTTTAGAAAATGTAAAGTGAATTTCAGACTTTTCTACAAAAATTTTGAAGTAGCCAGTTTTTTCTTATGTGCGGTATTTGTCAATGCAAATTTTTCTAAAATATTCACTTTTAAGCGAACATTGTATCGGCATATTAAATAATTTTTTTTTTTAATAAAAAAAGCAAAAAATGGAGGTAAAAGGCGACTGTGGTATTTGCTTAGTTACAATGCGCAGAGGCAAAGAAATAAGCAGAGTATCGCATTGCGGGCATTTATTTCACACAATCTGTGTCCAAAGAATTGTCGAGGAGCAAGGAGCATGCCCTATTTGCCGAACAGCTATTTCAGGTGAATATATTTATCATATTTACACAGTTCTTTTTATATTAATTTCTTTTATACAGGCATTAACGTACGCGAAAGGATAGTTTATGCAAAAAGCTTTCTGCAAGACAGAGAGAGAATTGTAAACGCAGCTACAAGAGGAGAGAATTGGGTGAGCTTGGCCCAGACTTTGGATGTTCGTTACAAAACAGCATGGTCATGGGTGAATTCTGGACGCAACACTCCTAAACTCAAAGGTGGAAACAGACCGAAAATATTATCGAATGACCAAGTAAACGTTCTGTTGGGGTGGATAGAGGATAACTGCAGCATAACTTAAAAAAAAATTGTCGAGCGCATCCAGAGCGAATTTGGAATATCCTTCTCCCGAACTACAGTGGGAAATTACCTCGAGGGCAGACTGTATACTTTCAAATCCGTACACACCCAGCCAAGTACGATGAATAGCGCTACAAATAAGGAAAAACGGGCAAATTACGTCCTCCAATTAAATGAGTATATTCAAAGTGGAAAGCAAATAGTTTGGATGGACGAAACAAATTTGAATTTATTTTGTCGTCATGCCAAGGGACGGTCCAAAGTCGGCACTCGTGCTCTGCAGCAGGTTCCTGCAGCTAGAGGATCGAACGTACACTTAATAGGCGCAATTACAACTACAGGTGCTGTGATTGTTGACAAACAAAGAGGATCGTTTAATGCATCAGCCTGTTCGTTATGGATACGCAAATTGTTAGACAAATGGGAAGAGCAGGGGAATAGCCTTAGTGATTTAATTATTGTATGTGATAACGCTCCATGTCATACAAACTTGGAAACTCATACCAAGAATATTCGGGTGGACGGTCACAATTCTTAAGATTAGGTCCGTATAGTCCAATGTGGAACCCAATCGAAAATTTATGGGCAAAACAAAAATGCCACGTTAAATGCCATATGGGCATACCTCAAACAGAAGGCTCCAAGGTATGCGAGCAAAGGTTGCAATTTTTAGAAAGGTTAATAGATAACGAAAAAGATACAGTTACTGGAGGGGATTGCGCAAGAGCAGTGCAGCACATTACTACTTTCTATGCGGATGCAATTGCCAAACGAGATATGAGAGTGAATAAAATTTTGTAATGACATTTTATTTCTTCCAAGTATGTAAAACATGGAATTTTGTTACGTATACTTGTTCTTCCAATTTACATTACTCATTTACTATTACATTACATTTCACTCCTGTCATTATCATACTTACGTGTACGGGTCACAATTCATTATTATATTGCACCTATATTCTTTTTATATACATTATTACAATTTTAATATTCCGCTCACGTCTTCATTATCCGCTTTCTTTTATACTTCATACAGATCGTATATTCCTAAATGTAACCTGTTGTTCAACTTTAATATATATTGTATTGTTAAAACTTAATACAAAGTATTTATAACCTGATAGATTGGCGCTTACACATATGTTAGTGTTTGGCCGAGTTTCATCTCCGACTTGTGGCGTGCGCCTTGATGTTGTCATACAAAGCGGAGGGACCTACAGTTTTACGCTGACTCCGAACTGCGATTGTATTTTTTTTTATGAGAAGCAGTTTTTCATGGCAGAAATACACTCGGAGGTTTGCCGAGGGACGATCGCTGTTAATAAAAAACCTTTTTCTATATTTTTTTTGCGATGATCGCCATATTGGCTCCGCTATTTTGAATTAAAAAAAATCAACTTCAGATTCGTAATCGGCGAACCCAAAAACTCTCGAGTGCCGGTTTTCGAACAAATCCGACCTTTGTTTTAAATTGATCGCCATTTTGGATCCGCCATTTTGGATTTTGAAAAACTGACTTCAGATTCCTAATTAGCTATCTCAGAAACCCCCTGGTAACAATTCCAACCCATGAAAACGCGTAAATCGTTCAGTATCAACGTTTTAATTTTACTAGTCTCTTTTCGAGAGCATATTTTTGGGCCTTAGGCCCATTCTAACTGACCCAGACAGGTATGTAATTAAGGGAATGTTCCCCAATAATACCGTAGTAATTATATGTAAAAACCACATTTTTATCTGCATTTCAACATGTCAAGAAATTAAAAAAAAATTAGAACATCAGCGTTTTTATAAAAAACCGACCAGCGCAACCTCTAAGAAAACTTTTTTCAAAATAAAAAAATACGTGTCTCTTTTTTTTATCACAAATAACAATATTCTGATGTAGGGTATATGAATTTCCAAAAAGAGTGTTTTTTATGAACCACTCTAATGCATAGTTTCGGATGAAAACCGTAATAATGCATATAAGAAAAACGAAGTAATGCATATATGCACAGTTTCGAATCAAAACCGAAGTAATGCATATGAGAAAATCCCGAAATTATGCATATGCACACATATGCATACACATATGCAAATGCACGAAATAATGCATATGAGAAAAACGAAGTAATGCATACATGCAAAGTTTCGACTCAAAACCGAAGTAATTTATATGAGAAAAAAACTAAATTATGCATATGCACACTTTCGTTTGAAAACCGAAATAATGCATATGACAAAAACGGAAATAATGCATACATGCACAGTTTCGGTTGAAAACCGCAATAATGCATATTTCAAAAACCGAAATAGTGCATATATGCACAGTTTCGACTCAAAACCGAAGTAACGTATAGGAGAAAAAGACGAAATTATGCATATGCACACTTTCGGTTGAAAACCGTAATAATGCATGTGAAAAACGAAGTAATGCATACATGCACACTTTCGGTTGAAAACCGAAATAATGCATATGTGAAAAACGAAGTAATGCATACATGCACAGCTTCGCTTTAAACCCGGAATAATGCATATGTGAAAAACGAAGTAAATGCATACATGCACTGTTTCGGTTGAAACCCGAAGTATTGTATATGGAAAAAAAGTAAGTGTGCCTGGGCCACACTGTAGAAGTGAAACTTACGTTACTTATCTATCTATACATACACACATATGCTTTTGCTTAAGGTTATATTTTTTCGCTTGTTTTCTATCAATGTAGATCCCTACCTCTACCACTGTTCGTTTTATTCTGTTTTTCCGTTATCTTCATTTTTATCTTTATACTCTATCGATAACAAAATCGATTATAATGTCCATCAAAATATCGATAACAATATCGATGACAAATTCGATAAAAATTTCAGTAGCAACATCGATAATACCATTGTTAGCTAAATCGATTAGAAAATCGATAAAAAATATCGACAACAAAACCGATAAATATCGATAACAAAGTCGATAAATATCGATAACAAAATCGATTTATATCGATAATAAAATCGATAAATATCGATAACAAAATCGATAAATATCGATAACAAAATCGATAAATATCGACAAAAAATCGATAACAAAATCTATAAATATCGATAACAAAATCGATAAATGTCGATAACAAAATTGATAAATATCGCTAACAAAGTCGATAAATATCGATAAAAAAATCGACTCGTAATCGGCGAACCCAAAAACTCTCGAGTGCCGGTTTTCGAACAAATCCAACCTTTTTTTTAAATAGATCGCCATTTTGGATCCGCCATCTTGGATTTTGAAAAACTGACTTCAGATTCCTAATTAGCAACCTCAGAAACCCCCTGGTAACAAGTTCCAACCCATGACAACGCGTAAATCGTTCAGTATCAACGTTTTAATTTTACTAGTCTCTTTTCGAGAGCATATTTTTGGGCCTTAGGCCCATTCTAACTGACCCAGACAGGTATGTAATTAAGGGAATGTTCCCCAATAATACCGTAGTAATTATATGTAAAAACCACATTTTTATCTGCATTTCAACATGTCAAGAAATTAAAAAAAAATTAGAACATCAGCGTTTTTATAAAAAACCGACCAGCGCAACCTCTAAGAAAACTTCTTTCAAAATAAAAAAATACGTGTCTCTTTTTTTTATCACAAATAACAAAATTCTGATGTAGGGTATATGAATTTCCAAAAAGAGTGTTTTTTATGAACCACTCTAATGCATAGTTTCGGATGAAAACCGTAATAATGCATATAAGAAAAACGAAGTAATGCATATATGCACAGTTTCGAATCAAAACCGAAGTAATGCATATGAGAAAATCCCGAAATTATGCATATGCACACATATGCATACACATATGCAAATGCACGAAATAATGCATATGAGAAAAACGAAGTAATGCATACATGCAAAGTTTCGACTCAAAACCGAAGTAATTTATATGAGAAAAAAACTAAATTATGCATATGCACACTTTCGTTTGAAAACCGAAATAATGCATATGACAAAAACGGAAATAATGCATACATGCACAGTTTCGGTTGAAAACCGCAATAATGCATATTTCAAAAACCGAAATAGTGCATATATGCACAGTTTCGACTCAAAACCGAAGTAACGTATAGGAGAAAAAGACGAAATTATGCATATGCACACTTTCGGTTGAAAACCGTAATAATGCATGTGAAAAACGAAGTAATGCATACATGCACACTTTCGGTTGAAAACCGAAATAATGCATATGTGAAAAACGAAGTAATGCATACATGCACAGCTTCGCTTTAAACCCGGAATAATGCATATGTGAAAAACGAAGTAAATGCATACATGCACTGTTTCGGTTGAAACCCGAAGTATTGTATATGGAAAAAAAGTAAGTGTGCCTGGGCCACACTGTAGAAGTGAAACTTACGTTACTTATCTATCTATACATACACACATATGCTTTTGCTTAAGGTTATATTTTTTCGCTTGTTTTCTATCAATGTAGATCCCTACCTCTACCACTGTTCGTTTTATTCTGTTTTTCCGTTATCTTCATTTTTATCTTTATACTCTATCGATAACAAAATCGATTATAATGTCCATCAAAATATCGATAACAATATCGATGACAAATTCGATAAAAATTTCAGTAGCAACATCGATAATACCATTGTTAGCTAAATCGATTAGAAAATCGATAAAAAATATCGACAACAAAACCGATAAATATCGATAACAAAGTCGATAAATATCGATAACAAAATCGATTTATATCGATAATAAAATCGATAAATATCGATAACAAAATCGATAAATATCGATAACAAAATCGATAAATATCGACAAAAAATCGATAACAAAATCTATAAATATCGATAACAAAATCGATAAATGTCGATAACAAAATTGATAAATATCGCTAACAAAGTCGATAAATATCGATAAAAAAATCGACTCGTAATCGGCGAACCCAAAAACTCTCGAGTGCCGGTTTTCGAACAAATCCAACCTTTTTTTTAAATAGATCGCCATTTTGGATCCGCCATCTTGGATTTTGAAAAACTGACTTCAGATTCCTAATTAGCAACCTCAGAAACCCCCTGGTAACAAGTTCCAACCCATGACAACGCGTAAATCGTTCAGTATCAACGTTTTAATTTTACTAGTCTCTTTTCGAGAGCATATTTTTGGGCCTTAGGCCCATTCTAACTGACCCAGACAGGTATGTAATTAAGGGAATGTTCCCCAATAATACCGTAGTAATTATAAGTAAAAACCACATTTTTATCTGCATTTCAACATGTCAAGAAATTAAAAAAAAATTAGAACATCAGCGTTTTTATAAAAAACCGACCAGCGCGACCTCTAAGAAAACTTTTTTCAAAATAAAAAAATACGTGTCTCTTTTTTTTATCACAAATAACAAAATTCTGATGTAGGGTATATGAATTTCCAAAAAGAGTGTTTTTTATGAACCACTCTAATGCATAGTTTCGGATGAAAACCGTAATAATGCATATAAGAAAAACGAAGTAATGCATATATGCACAGTTTCGAATCAAAACCGAAGTAATGCATATGAGAAAATCCCGAAATTATGCATATGCACACTTTCGTTTGAAAACCGAAATAATGCATATGACAAAAACGGAAATAATGCATACATGCACAGTTTCGGTTGAAACCCGAAGTATTGCATATGGAAAAAAAGGAAGTGTGCCTGGGCCACACTGTGGAAGTGAAACTTACGTTACTTATCTATCACACACATCTGCTTTTGCTTAAGGTAATATTTTTTCGCTTTTTTTTCTATTAATGTAGATCCCTCCTCTACCACTGTTCATTTTATTCTGTTTTTCCATTATCTTCATTTTTATCTTTATACTCTATCGATAACAAAATCGATTATAACGTCCATCAAAATATCGATAACAAAATCGATAAAAATTTTAGTAGCAACAACGATAATACCATTGGTAGCTAAATCGATTAGAAAATCGATAAAAATATCTACAACAAAACCGATAAATATCGATAACAAAATCGATAAATATCGATAACTAAATCGACAAATACCGATAACAAAATCGATAAATATCGTTAACAAAATCGATTTATATCGATAAAAAATCGATAAATATCGATAACAAAATCGATAACAAAATTGATAAATATCGATAACAAAGTCGATAAATACCGATAACAAAATCGATAAGAATCGATAACAAAATCGATAAATATCGATAACAAAATCGGTAAATATCGATAAATATGGATAACAAAATCGATAAATATCGATAACAAAACCGATAAAAATATCGATTTTTTATCGATAATTCTCGAGAATCCTGAAAATCTCTAAAATCCCAAAATAGTTTCCAGACTGAGTCTCTGTGTCTCTCTCTATATCCTTCTTCTTTAATTACCTCTATTTTAATCTTTCTTCCCCTATCTTCCTCTTTGCTTTTATCGGTATCCTCATCCTCCTCTTTGCCTTTACTTTTATGTTCATCATTTTTTTTTTTCAGCTACATATTCCCCTGCACATTTGCCCTTATATATATAAGTAATGTGTTATAATTTACCTTGGTTTTCATTTTTGCCTTTACCTTTACGCATCTTTGTTTTTGTTTTTATTTTTACCTTTGCCTTTATCCTTTTCTACATTTATGTACGTAGTCACCTTTACTTTCATTCTTGTATTGGTCTTTTTCTAAGTGTTATTCTTTAACCTTTTAAATATTAGCAAATTTTTGTTAAAGTAATACCATATGCATACACACAAGAAGCCCTTGTTTCAGCCCCAACCATTTCCGTTGCATCGCCTCCGTTGCATCATTTCCGTTGCACCATTTCCGTGTGCAGTTTCCGCTGAATTTGCCAATTTACTCCCAACCAACCAACCGCCGCTAAAGAAGTTTCACTTCAAAACGAAGTAATGCATACATGCACAGTTTCGCTTGAAAACCGAAATAATGCATATGGCCCAATTCGCCGAAAACGAAACCAAGGGCAAAATTTTTTTTTCTCAGGTTTCGCAGATTTTGGATTATATCTGGGTCATACATATTCTTAGGTATCGGACAACATCAATATTAACACGAATCTCCTTCTCTCAAACATGAAAATTCACTTAACCTTGAGACACCTTTAAATAAACGAAAATTAAAAAAGCACAACATGAAACTAAAGGGTAGTTTATATTTAAGGGCCACCACTTTTTGTATTATACTTGCCTCTCTTCGCTTGCCTTGTATTATTTTGAAGTTAATAAAAAAAGTATTCGACAAAAAAATCAGCGATTAGTTTTCTATATGAAAATCAAGTCAGCAGTATTTTTTTATGTAATGTAACAGTCCAAAATATTAAAAAGTTTTTTGGCGCGGAGTCCACCAAACTAAAAAAAGGAAAAATATAGTTTTCTTCGAGCATTTTCGACCTTATTTCACAGTAAAATAAAATAGTTCCACATACTCTTCATTACCAATATGCTTTCGGTGGAAAGCTATTTGTAACGTAGCAGTCTTTTGAACTAATTTAATTTTTAGGTAACCTTTTTATCCTATTTAGCTAAAGATAGGGCTCATTTTACCAGCAACATTGGAAGCTATTCAACGTGTTATTGTCCCATAGTTAAAACTGTTATTTTTTCTAACTTATATAAACTGAGAAGATAAGAATTATGTAGAAAAATAAAAAACGCGAGAATTATATTATTTCAAAAAGGAACAAACTCAAGAAAAGCGAAATAAGAAGCGGAAAGAAGAAGATTTTCCGATTAAATATTAAAAAATCTATTGGAGTTATTTCGGCTATTTTGCTAGTACTACTATTATTCTACAAAATGCCGAGTCCTCGAATCTAACATTTGAAGGGTAAGAATGGTACTAAATAGCATAGGGCAAACAAAATAAGCCATTAAAGCGGTTTTTCGTGAAATTAAACGCGAAAAACTCAACATATTGGCGCAGTTCTAAGATCGAGTTCGAGTTCGAGTTCTACGCAGAAAATTACATCGGAAACGACCTACGGCACAGCATCAGAAACTTCGCAATCTGTATTCATAATTATCATGTTCTTAATTTCTCTGAATTACTCGTCACATCGCAAGACTACTGAATTCATGCTACTTATTGCATAAAGCACACTAAAAGCAATTTAAATACCTAATTATAATCCTATAGCTACACGTATATCGCACAGCTAACGTAACAGTCTTTTTCTGTAACGTACCAGTCCGACTATTTTTTTTATAAATATTGACCTTAGAATTAATTTTAGCAGTTCAATTAATACATAGTTCTTGAATACCGTCCTGAAGCTAGGAAACTGTGTACCAACTTTTGAAAACATTTTATTAGGAGANGGAGAGCAGACTTTTTCAATAATATAAAGCAACTTTAAAAAGTACTTCCAAAAATTGTAATGCAACAGTCCACTGTTGAAACATTCATAACTCCTAAACCACAGGAGCTACAATATATGTTTGTATGTATTAAATAAAGCCACATACTTACCCTGCAGGGAAAACGCGGACTAGTGAATCAAATTTCTAGTTCCGTACTAGGTCTTTATCGCCAAAAAGGAACTAGTCCGATTGAACTAGATCCCCACCAGGCCAAAATCGGCGAAAACTGGTACTTTTAAAATACTAATTTTTTCAGTTT
>NW_016163296.1:24925-37383 GCF_001687245.7 Rhagoletis zephyria | reverse complement strand
TGTGCAGGTCAGTAAAAATACACAGTTCATACACATAAGTACATAC
Organism: Rhagoletis zephyria; assembly: GCF_001687245.7. Lineage (NCBI taxonomy): Eukaryota > Metazoa > Arthropoda > Insecta > Diptera > Tephritidae > Rhagoletis > Rhagoletis zephyria. The sequence continues at coordinate 37,337 of NW_016163296.1, read as the reverse complement.
ATACATACATGTATGTATGTGAACTTGTTAGTAAACATATTAGCGTACATGTAAATGCTCATTGGATATGCCAAATAGAGCGCTTCGAACGTGCTGGCACAGCTGACACATAAACGTAGTCAATTTACATTTAGTTAATATATTTCTATAGTTAGCATGAAAATATAATAGCTAAAGAGTTGACCATCATCAAATACATACAAGCTGCTTATAAATGCAAATTACGAAAGTTTTGAGCTTACACGTGTCTAGCATTTTTTAAGAAGTAGATATGTATCTATTTAGAGCCACAAGATGTTAAAAATAAAAAAAAATTTAAAAACTAGGAAATTGGTTAACACCAGAAAAGTGTGTAATTAAAATCCAACCAGGAGCAGCAGCAAAGCGAGATGGCGAGGTGAAACCACCAAACAAATTTTTATTAAGCTATAAAGAAAAGCTATCATCTGGAAATATTGTTACAACTATGCTTCAATTCACAGAAAACTGGAGTTCATTTTCTAATGTAGAGTCATGAATCACAAACACACTCAGAAAAGCCTTAATAATTTTAACAAGTTTCATATTCTATATGGTCGAACCTCCTCCCAACAAAATACTTGATGGTAGTACCGGACTAGGAGATTTAGTTCAGGCTAAAGTCCCACACTGGCGGAGCACACAGGCTTTCTCTCAATCCTGCGGGTAAAAAGGTAGTTTTAGATACGTATTGACTAGTTACCAGCATCTTTTCTTCAAGGATCGTGGTCTTCAGAATGTATCTTTTTAAGCCTTATTGTGAAGGACGTCTAATTGATTTTTTTTTTAAATGGCAATTGACGGATTAAGATTTTTATAAAAATAATAATCAGCAGATTTTATTATAGGCCTGCGTAAATGAAAAAATTCGCTTATTAACCGTAACTCCGATATGGATTTTTATTTAAACTCCGAAGCCCAGCTAGTAGCTAGCAGCTGCTGTTTAAATTCGACCGTTCTTCTATTTTTTTTTTAAAGCTCCCGAGTGTATTTTAACTAATTGATTTAACAACGTGCAAGGGGTGCTAACTCTTTCTGTTGAACTACAAACATGCTGCGATTTTACTTAATTTTAAATGACTTATTTAATGGCAAAAAGTTTCTCCATAAAAAATCTTTTTTGTAATAACTCCCTAAAAACAATGTAGGGAAAATCTGGATTTTTTAAATAACATTAAAAAAAACCGCCGAGAGACATAAATTTAATTTTGGGTCGTAGATTCTAGATCTGTATACCGTTTCTCCAGATCAGGTAATTTTCCCCAAGAAATTTTTACTTTTATAGAAAAAATTTTAATTTTTAACAAGGAAAAAATTAAAAAAGTAACACATCTTATGTAGGTATTTTTGTTTTTTCCATTTTGTTAAATTTGTATACCGTTTCTCCAGATCAGGTAATTTTCCCAAGAAATTTTCATTATTATAAAAAAAACATTGCATTGTACTGAAACATATACCAACATACATACATATGTATATTGCTTATTAAAATTCGACAAAATATGCTAATGGAAACAAATGCTTTATATAGAACGCCTTAAAGTGAAAACATCCCAGCCGAACGGCGAATCTAAAAAAAAAGTATAAAATAATAAGTATCTCCATAAAACAGAAAAATTGAAGTGGACGGTGGAATAAGATTCTCTTCAAAATAAATTGAATTGCTGCTGAAAAAACATCAGCGCAAACATAAAAAGTGCTTTGGTGAAAGAGGGGGAAAAAATTGCACATGGAATGGGTAGGTAATGTGATTTTATCTAAGTAAATTAAAGTAAAAACAAAAGTAAGTATTTGACAGGCGGCTTTGCTTCTGAGAATAGAAATGCATGCAAGCATTGTTCAAAATGAAATAACTTGACCAGATTCTACTTTCACAAACTTTTTGATGTGGGTAGCAAAGGAAGTGAAGAATTTTTAAAAGGATTCACTTTGACGTTGTGGAAAATAAAGTATACATATAATATTACTACGCCTTCTAGAAAAAAATTGCTGCTTTCCTAGAGCGAATCATAAAATTTGGTTCATTTTACCAGAACCAGAAGAATAAATACGTAAATATGATACGAGTGATAACCGTTGTTGAGAGTACCAGTTAAGCGCTAGAAGATGAAGTTTTGGATACTGTCGCTTCTCCAGATTCTATGACGTGAAAAAATGTTTAAGAAAATATATTTAGCATCGCAATACATTATCTGTAGAAGGGATTTCCATGCCAGAACTTGTTATGGCGCCGCCGAGAAAATCTCAGATACAGAAATCTAGCCAGGCTCTAGACGGAATCAAGGCGAGAGAATTTCGGGGCGGGTACCTATCAACTTAATAACTATGGGTTCACTAAATATTGTCTGAAAAGGAGAGGTGAAAATTCCGAAATAGCCTCGAAAAGCACAGAAAATCCCGAAATAATAAGTCCTGTAACCCCGAAATATAATTTAAAAAATTCGAAAGATCACGAAAGTTTTGAAGTAGTTCATTACACTTATTATCGATTGCTCTCTTTTCCTGATCCATTAAGTACGTGGAAGAACTGATAGTTTGGTACATTGTTTTCAGAACCTTAAATGCTTTAGTATTTAGTATCGAACATGTCCTAAGAGTTTCCTGCTTTGGTATTTAGACTTCCTGCTAATAGTAAGTACTATTTTGGTTACTGGGTGTTTTATAAAAATGTCTTGTATATAAAAATGTGTATATAAAAATGTATTGTGCATATGAATATTTAACGTTTTTCAAGCGAATAAACGCAAATGAAAATTGTGATTTTTGGCAATTTTTCTAAGGGGTCTCTAGGCGACCATAGGGGACCTAGGTGGTCGGGGGTTGCATTTTTGTCAATGACGGTTCATTTCCTCTCCAAAAAGGTTGGTTAGAGGTGCCACGCCCACTTACCTTTCGCCCACCGCCCCTTTAACGAACGGCCATAAAGGAAAGCCAACCCAAACAAGGTTTTAAGTATCTTATCTTATTAATAGGGACCGGATTTTTGGGACCTAAAGAGCTATAAAAAAGGCAAAATAAAATAGCGAATTAGGCAGGAAAAGTCACTAGAAATCGCGAAAATGGCAAAAGAAGGCACTAAAAAATACAAAAACTGAAAGAAATCAAAAAATACAATTATTCTAGAGATGTTTATTTAAGAAGAGAAAAATTATAAACTAGTTTCATTAAATAACACATCTGGACTTTGGATTTTTGACTATTTTATCCTCTCGAGGCTTTGTTGGGAATTTTGGTCCGAAAATATTTTCGATCAGGGTTGCCACGCTTCTATGTAATACAAATTTTTATTTTGTTAACCCTTCGATTTGTGAGAAGGTCCCTAGGGACCTTTTCGTATTTCATGTGCCTATATCTTTTTGTTCAATGCATTTTTGAAAAGAATTTATACATGTATTCCAAGAATAAATTAAGCTGAATCGTTTAAAATAAGTTTCGAAGGGATACGGGATCACGTTCGAGTGTTATTGAGATTTCAACATATATAGTACGGGGATTAGTGACAAGGTCCCTAGGGACCTTGTACAATTTTAGAAGAAATAACAAGTTACTTGTCTTCATGTTTTGATTTTTTTTTCACTTGTTCTTCAAATTATTTCATTCCTAATATATGTGCAGGACGTTAATTTAATCAAAAGACAACATAAATACCAAAGAAGTTGCACATGTACAGTCGAAACATCGAGCAACTCTTTGTAGGTCCCTAAGGACCTTCTCACGAATCTAACGTCATCGGCACTGTCACTCATCGGAGGGTTAATTTCAATAAGCTTTTTTTTTTGTATGTATACACAGTAAAATATGCTCAAGATAGGTACAATTCATTATAGCGTAATTCAAAATGGGGTTGCCACCTAAATTTTAAAGTAAGAAATTTACTTAATGGATATCAGAATCGAAATATTTTTCCAAAATATTTTTTTTAAAGCTATCCAAATGACCAGGTTTTGATATACAAACCTTGAAGCTCGGTCAACCTGGTACAACAGGCTCGTAAGTATCGTCTTGTTGTATGTCGTAACACTTTAACTTTTAAATAAATATTTGGAGAACCTGAAACAACAACCTATTATTTTTAAGCTCTGTACAAAATCATAGCATGGATTTTATGGTACCTTTGGACCTGCTAAATATGTTTTTTTTTAGCCGTTTACGACTTTCAACACTTACGATACGTACGATAGTGTTGTGAATGCCCCATATGTCTTTCACTAATGTACATTTATCACACTAAAAAATTAAGCAAACTAAAATAAACTTTGAAAATAAGTGTCTAGATATTTGTGCACTTAAGCCTTTCTGCAGCTATAAATACATACTAAATATTAACCTTTCAGTGTTTCGCAACTTTAAACTGTGTAAAAATAATTTCTAAGCCAAACTTAATTTAAAAAGCATATCAACCACAATAACAAAGTGCTTAATTTCCGCCATTGTTTACACTACTTTCGCAGCAGCATGTGGTGCTATCCTCACTACTTTTTACACCTTCACACTTTCACTTGCTGCTGCAGCTGTTGTTACGTGCCGCCGATGGTATTAATTTACATATACACTACCATATAACACAACACATGCAAAAAAATTTGTCTGTACATATATGCAATGCAAGTTGCATTGCAGAAAACCATTAACTGTGACTGCACAGCTGGCTGCATTCATCACTTTCGCTTGCAAAATTTTCTCATATCCGCTCGATAAACAAAAGTTGCCAAGACGTTGGAGGAAAGTTGCGAAAGTACCTATAACTCATGGTAGTGGTGAATTGTTTTAGTATTCTACACCATAGCTCAAGCCTACTGGAAAGCCCTTTCTTACTCTTGGCACTGTGTTGCGCTTGAACTTAGACAAATATGAAGCGTTCCTGTGTACCCAATTTAATATTAGCAAGCTGCAAGAAGTTTATTTAACAAAAATACACGCTGTTGCATGAGCAGTCTTGCAACTTGATTTCTTGACTTTCATGCATATATTGTGTGTTTATATTTTTTCTTGGAAAATTTGTAAATTTCCTTCTGTTGTATCTATGCATGCTTTTCTAAATACGGAAATATTCATACACTACCTCGTCTGCTTCTCTGAAGCTATTTTCTTTTCTTGTGCCAATTTATTTAAATAGTCTATTCGGAATTTATTATATCATTTTTTAGCTAGCTTGTGTGGCCCATTGAACTCTTTAGCTTCTTTTCCACTTTTGCTTTTACCAAGTTTTTTAAAATACATTTCGTGTATCTTTTCTATCTTAGCATTTGTTGAACATTTAAAAAATGCACCGGCGAGTGCAATATCGCAATATTTTAAGACACAGGCAATCGTGAATATGATTGGTTTTACGCGAAAAATAAAATTTAAAATCCTCAGCCTTTCAGTGCTTGGAGGCGCAAAGCTAAGTTTTTCAGTGGAAGTGCAGTATCTAGGATAACTCTATATACGAAGCTGACCTGGAAATCTCACGTCGTGCTGAAGGTAAGACGAGTGCTGAAAGTTTTCGGACAATGTCGGAGAGCTTTCCCTAAGGCCTGGGATCTGAAACCGGCTATGGTATTCTGGGTATACATGTGTACATACATAGTTTTAGTCAGACAAATTGTCATGTACTCTGCTGCGGTATGGATGAGCACTTCCTTGGTCTGTGGCACGACGATCGCTGTTCCGCGCACCGAGAGTTGTTTAGAAGGTTGTCAGAGTAGTACCCTTGGTTTTTGGTACCTAATGACGCCCTGATATGTGGAGTCTCCTTTGGAAGAGAGAAAAAAGAGTACGTCGTTAGATTCCCTACAAGGGAGCAACGGAGAATTCCATACTCTTTCTTAGTTGGCTCGGTGGAAACTTTTTATTCAGACGGTTCAAAGACCGAAAATGGTACTGGAACTGAATGGCATCTGGACAGTAACTTTAGATGCTTTAATGCTTTGGGTGCAATGGCTATGGACTTTCAATCGGAGGTATTTGAAGTCTTTTTGTCCTCGCTAAGCTGCTCTAAAGGTCTTGAAACCGCTCACACCTATTCTCTGTTACAAGATGAAATGAGATTGAACTATTCTGGGTGTTAGGATATCTTACGGGGCTCTATCCATGCGGACGGCATATGGTCACCTTAGGCATCATCGACGATCCATTTTGTACATGCTGTGTGGAGGACTGGGACCTTCGCCAGTTTTAGATGGTAAATTTTTGGGTCGCATGCATTAAGAATGGAATATATATATATATATGTAGACTCTGTTCCTCTACAAACCGCTAAGATTCATAAAGGAGTCTGGTAAGTTTGTAGAGGAGCAATGAATTACTAACCCACCTACATATATATCGCTTTCCTATAAATCCTGTTTCTATACCTAAAGTACAATGGACAATATTGTTTTAGAGCTTGAAAAAATTTGTTGTGGATTTTTTCGGCCACCCACAATTCCAATCCCCGCGCTTACATATATATATATTTACTGAATAAATGGACGGAGAAAAATCTGTCATATTAGTTGCACTTATTTTTGTTGTTACTGTTTCACATGTATTTGATATGGATAATATCTATGTATATTTTGGAGGTACATATACACGTGATGTATATAACGGGTGATTTTTTTGAGGTTAGGATTTTCATGCATTAGTATTTGACAGATCACGTGGGATTTCAGACATGGTGTCAAAGAGAAAGATGCTCAGTATGCTTTGACATTTCCGGCTGAAGTGGGGAAGTGCAAGCTATGCGCGCTGAAGAGCAACAGATAGATATTGAAAAAAAAGATGAGCAAAATAAGAATCGAGAGCTCAACAGTGCTGCATATACTTGCATATGGGTCATTCCATACAAAATTTATACCTCCGTATTTTTTGGGGAAAAAATTAAAAAATAAAAAATGCGGTTTTTTAATGCAAAAATTTTTTTTTTTTTTTATTAATCTACATCACACTCTCATGGAAAGCCGGGGTAATTACGCACATTTTGAAACCTTTACTGATTTTTTCCGACAAACAGTTTGTTAACTGAAAACAATTAAGAAAAGATACTTCTCCGTGAGTTCAAAAATTCGGGATTTTTTTTTCGAGATTTTCGAATATCATGACGAAATAAAAAAATAGGTGTTTTCTTTTTTCGATAAGGAATGTAAAAAAATATATTTCACCCCCAAAAAAATATTGTGGTGTAAATATTGTAGGGAATGACCCATATATGTGCAGTTTCGAAAGCAGTGAGGAGATTGAAGTTGGCGACAGCAGCAGCAGCAGGAGGAAATTGCTTATAGCAAAAGCTTATTCGCAGAAGCTCTCTGCTTAGATCTATTTACATAGTATAGGTGTGAGGAAATTTTTCGCAAATACATTTGCATGCTCGGTATTCTTGTTAAACACGATATATGTATGTATGTATGTATTTGTAAATGCAAAAAACATACAAACAAAGGTGCATAGTTGAACAGAAAAACATTCACTGCAAGTAGTCAGCTATTTGAATGAAAGAAAAATCTATTTGCATTTTCGGTGTGAAAACTATTTTTGTGGAGAGTTGCACAAAACGCAGACACATTCAATCAACACTTGAGCAAAACACAAGTTCCATGACTCCAAACATATGTATGTATGTATGGGCAAATGTTCATAGCAAAGTAGGTATGTATGTATGTAGCTACATTCCAACTGTCTGTCATTCCAGCCCTGAAGAAATATCCACTCAAACCCGAAGTTTTAAAGATAAATTGGGTATTGGTTTGCGCAAACCAAGCGAATAGTTTCACATTTGAGCGACTTTCGTCAGTTGTGCCAACAGCAGCTGCATCTGAAAGTAGTTTGTGATAAATGTGCACTCGTCGTTGAGAAGGTAAAAATATGGTAACTGTTAGTTTGCAATATACGCTGGTCTAACTTGGCGTTCATCAGAGTATCTAGAGGTAAACTTGAGAAATTGTGAGCGTAGAAACTTATGGTGGCTGCTTGCATGGCCAGAAGAAAAGATTTTCTGAGTTTGGTGGAAAAGGCGATCGGTAACTTTCGTCAAAGAAATGAACTGAAGGAAGTGCTTCCAAGTGAAGGCACACGCTCAACTGCTGTTGCTCGCCATGGAGGGTACATACATACATATGTGGAAGCGTATGTCTTGGTATACCTTTTTTTGACAGAATTTGGAATAAGTTATTAATATACTGCCGAAACCTCCTACTAATCATCCTGTTAGCTTTCTCCAAAGGCGTAAAACAATGTTCGATGAGGATACTCTTACTGTCGTGAAACTTTTTTGGATATACATACGTACATATATTTCTGTAAAGACTAAAATTCAAGAAATAATATCAGTTTGAGAAGCAAGCTGAAGTTTCGTAGGTTTGAGGAAAACCTTTAAAGCTAACAAATCAGTAAGGTATTGCTTACTTATGTACGCGTGTAGTCCTTAATGGTGCCATCATTCGCCGTTCAGGTCATATGATGAGCATTTCAGCGAAGTTGTCGGTTGTACGGGGCGTATGGTGAACTTAACGCTGCTTTCTATGTACATCACGTGTATATGTACCTCCAAAATATACATAGATATTATCCATATCAAATACATGTGAAACAGTAACAACAAAAATAAGTGAAACTAATATGACAGATTTTTCTCCGTCCATTTATTCAGTAAATATATATATATGTAAGCGCGGGGATTGGAATTGTGGGTGGCCGAAAAAATCCACAACAAATTTTTTCAAGCTCTAAAACAATATTGTCCATTGTACTTTAGGTATAGAAACAGGATTTATAGGAAAGCGATATATATGTAGGTGGGTTAGTAATTCATTGCTCCTCTACAAACTTACCAGACTCCTTTATGAATCTTAGCGGTTTGTAGAGGAACAGAGTCTACATATATATATATATATTCCATTCTTAATGCATGCGACCCAAAAATTTACCATCTAAAACTGGCGAAGGTCCCAGTCCTCCACACAGCATGTACAAAATGGATCGTCGATGATGCCTAAGGTGACCATATGCCGTCCGCATGGATAGAGCCCCGTAAGATATCCTAACACCCAGAATAGTTCAATCTCATTTCATCTTGTAACAGAGAATAGGTGTGAGCGGTTTCAAGACCTTTAGAGCAGCTTAGCGAGGACAAAAAGACTTCAAATACCTCCGATTGAAAGTCCATAGCCATTGCACCCAAAGCATTAAAGCATCTAAAGTTACTGTCCAGATGCCATTCAGTTCCAGTACCATTTTCGGTCTTTGAACCGTCTGAATAAAAAGTTTCCACCGAGCCAATTAAGAAAGAGTATGGAATTCTCCGTTGCTCCCTTGTAGGGAATCTAACGACGTACTCTTTTTTCTCTCTTCCAAAGGAGACTCCACATATCAGGGCGTCATTAGGTACCAAAAACCAAGGGTACTACTCTGACAACCTTCTAAACAACTCTCGGTGCGCGGAACAGCGATCGTCGTGCCACAGACCAAGGAAGTGCTCATCCATACCGCAGCAGAGTACATGACAATTTGTGTGACTAAAACTATGTATGTACACATGTATACCCAGAATACCATAGCCGGTTTCAGATCCCAGGCCTTAGGGAAAGCTCTCCGACATTGTCCGAAAACTTTCAGCACTCGTCTTACCTTCAGCACGACGTGAGATTTCCAGGTCAGCTTCGTATATAGAGTTATCCTAGATACTGCACTTCCACTGAAAAACTTAGCTTTGCGCCTCCAAGCACTGAAAGGCTGAGGATTTTAAATTTTATTTTTCGCGTAAAACCAATCATATTCACGATTGCCTGTGTCTTAAAATATTGCGATATTGCACTCGCCGGTGCATTTTTTAAATGTTCAACAAATGCTAAGATAGAAAAGATACACGAAATGTATTTTAAAAAACTTGGTAAAAGCAAAAGTGGAAAAGAAGCTAAAGAGTTCAATGGGCCACACAAGCTAGCTAAAAAATGATATAATAAATTCCGAATAGACTATTTAAATAAATTGGCACAAGAAAAGAAAATAGCTTCAGAGAAGCAGACGAGGTAGTGTATGAATATTTCCGTATTTAGAAAAGCATGCATAGATACAACAGAAGGAAATTTACAAATTTTCCAAGAAAAAATATAAACACACAATATATGCATGAAAGTCAAGAAATCAAGTTGCAAGACTGCTCATGCAACAGCGTGTATTTTTGTTAAATAAACTTCTTGCAGCTTGCTAATATTAAATTGGGTACACAGGAACGCTTCATATTTGTCTAAGTTCAAGCGCAACACAGTGCCAAGAGTAAGAAAGGGCTTTCCAGTAGGCTTGAGCTATGGTGTAGAATACTAAAACAATTCACCACTACCATGAGTTATAGGTACTTTCGCAACTTTCCTCCAACGTCTTGGCAACTTTTGTTTATCGAGCGGATATGAGAAAATTTTGCAAGCGAAAGTGATGAATGCAGCCAGCTGTGCAGTCACAGTTAATGGTTTTCTGCAATGCAACTTGCATTGCATATATGTACAGACAAATTTTTTTGCATGTGTTGTGTTATATGGTAGTGTATATGTAAATTAATACCATCGGCGGCACGTAACAACAGCTGCAGCAGCAAGTGAAAGTGTGAAGGTGTAAAAAGTAGTGAGGATAGCACCACATGCTGCTGCTAAAGTAGTGTAAACAATGGCGGAAATTAAGCACTTTGTTATTGTGGTTGATATGCTTTTTAAATTAAGTTTGGCTTAGAAATTATTTTTACACATTTTAAAGTTGCGAAACACTGAAAGGTTTATATTTAGTATGTATTTATAGCTGCAGAAAGGCTTAAGTGCACAAATACCTAGACACTTATTTTCAAAGTTTATTTTAGTTTGCTTAATTTTTTAGTGTGATAAATGCACATTAGTGAAAGACATATGGGGCATTCACAACACTATCGTACGTATCGTAAGTGTTGAAAGTCGTAAACGGCTAAAAAAAAACATATTTAGCAGGTCCAAAGGTACCATAAAAGCCATGCTATGATTTTGTACAGAGCTTAAAAATAATAGGTTGTTGTTTCAGGTTCTCCAAATATTTATTTAAAAGTTAAAGTGTTACGACATACAACAAGACGATACTTACGAGCCTGTTGTACCAGGTTGACCGAGCTTCAAGGTTTGTATATCAAAACCTGGTCATTTGGATAGCTTTAAAAAAAATATTTTGGAAAAATATTTCGATTCTGATATCCATTAAGTAAATTTCTTACTTTAAAATTTAGGTGGCAACCCCATTTTGAATTACGCTATAATGAATTGTACCTATCTTGAGCATATTTTACTGTGTATACATACAAAAAAAAAAGCTTATTGAAATTAACCCTCCGATGAGTGACAGTGCCGATGACGTTAGATTCGTGAGAAGGTCCTTAGGGACCTACAAAGAGTTGCTCGATGTTTCGACTGTACATGTGCAACTTCTTTGGTATTTATGTTGTCTTCTGATTAAATTAACGTCCTGCACATATATCAGGAATGAAATAATTTGAAGAACAAGTGAAAAAAAAATCAAAACATGAAGACAAGTAACTGGTTATTTCTTCTAAAATTGTACAAGGTCCCTAGGGACCTTGTCACTAATCCCCGTACTATATATGTTGAAATCTCAATAACACTCGAACGTGATCCCGTATCCCTACGAAACTTATTTTAAACGATTCAGCTTAATTTATTCTTGGAATACATGTATAAATTCTTTTCAAAAATGCATTGAACAAAAAGATATAGGCACATGAAATACGAAAAGGTCCCTAGGGACCTTCTCACAAATCGAAGGGTTAACAAAATAAAAATTTGTATTACATAGAAGCGTGGCAACCCTGATCGAAAATATTTTCGGACCAAAATTCCCAACAAAGCCTCGAGAGGATAAAATAGTCAAAAATCCAAAGTCCAGATGTGTTATTTAATGAAACTAGTTTATAATTTTTCTCTTCTTAAATAAACATCTCTAGAATAATTGTATTTTTTGATTTCTTTCAGTTTTTGTATTTTTTAGTGCCTTCTTTTGCCATTTTCGCGATTTCTAGTGACTTTTCCTGCCTAATTCGCTATTTTATTTTGCCTTTTTTATAGCTCTTTAGGTCCCAAAAATCCGGTCCCTATTAATAAGATAAGATACTTAAAACCTTGTTTGGGTTGGCTTTCCTTTATGGCCGTTCGTTAAAGGGGCGGTGGGCGAAAGGTAAGTGGGCGTGGCACCTCTAACCAACCTTTTTGGAGAGGAAATGAACCGTCATTGACAAAAATGCAACCCCCGACCACCTAGGTCCCCTATGGTCGCCTAGAGACCCCTTAGAAAAATTGCCAAAAATCACAATTTTCATTTGCGTTTATTCGCTTGAAAAACGTTAAATATTCATATGCACAATACATTTTTATATACACATTTTTATATACAAGACATTTTTATAAAACAC
>NW_016163296.1:0-24900 GCF_001687245.7 Rhagoletis zephyria | reverse complement strand
TTGACATATATTTGGCTTATGTCGCCTGTCAGTGTTGCCTGTCGATAGACAATCTATTCATCTGTAACCCTCAACGGATTTGCCAAAATACCAAAATATTCCAATTGCACATGCACTTACGCTTCTAAGCGACTATCTTTCACCCCCTACTACTTGCTTTTACTCTTTTTTCTTTATTAAATGCATCTGTATGCATACGCTTGTTTCTTTCTATACATTCATATATGTATGTATGCATGTTATACGCTTCCATCCATCTGCTGCTCAGGTGCCAAAAATGCTCGTACTCATCTGTTTTTGTGTGAATTTGCGTTTAGCTTCCAAGTGCTGCACTTTATTGGTTGTATATGTATGTATGCACTTGCTTTTCGCCTGCTGCATTTTCACACCAATGCATTCTTATGCACATATCATTTGCATATCATTATTTGCACACTAAATCTCTGCGCGCCACTTTGCTGCACATCAACACGAGCAACAACATCAATATATATGCAAATTCATTTACATATATAAACCTTGTAGGAATATTCAGGAACTTTCATACATTTTCAAGCGTTAAAGTCAATGTTAAGACACACTTTAAAAATTTGCAATATTTTTTCACTCCCTGGATATCTCTCTCTCTCTCGTTCTGACTAGTCTGCTTTGAAAGCATTTTCCAAATTAAAAGTGTCGGGCATTGAAAGAAGTTGTACAAATAGAATATGTGGTCAAAATTTTGGGAACGAGGAACGAGTAAAAAAAAAAGTATTTCATTGACTCACCCGTCAACTCTTGATATATATTTTTTTATACACATCTTAAGGCATATAAAAAAAAGTGCCGATTGACATCCAATGTATGCGGTTCGGGCATATATGTGAATGTATTTAGTACATCAAAACATAAACTTTGTTCAAGCTGGATATATAATATTCTACTCTGAAAGTTTACTAGGCAAAGGAGTTTTGCTAAAATTTGCGCACAAGAGGTACTCCGACGCGAGCGCAAGCATGACAAATAGTCAGGAGAAACAATTTTCCACACAATTTTCTCCTTACTAAATATTTGTGGCATCCCTATCGGGTTCCTTTGCTTAATTCGTTGCATATGCATGCACTCGCGTCTGAGTACCTCTTGTGTGCAAATTTTAGCCAAACTCCTTTGCCTTGCACTTGGCTGCCTGGTGGTTGTTTTGGTTATTTGACTGGTGTTAGTTTTTTTTTCTCATTTAAGGCGAAAACTGTGCATAGCTGAGTGAACTGAATTAATGTGCATAGCACCACATCCACTTTACTGATAGTCTTTTGTTTTGGTTATTCTATTTTCTGTTACAACGCTGTTGGTCACATTGCCAGCAAGAGCTTCGAAAAAGTAGATTGTCTTAAATGGTCTGTACATGGTAGTAGTGCAGTGCTGAGTAGATGGCTATCTAAAAATCAAAAAATGCTTAAATATACTTGAGTACATACAAACAAGTATTTAAGGTGAATTGGCGTGCGTAGATAATGCTGTGATAATTGTGTACCAAGAAAGGTTGGATGTCCTATAACCACACAAGAACCTATAGATTGCGCAATAAGAACCAAGTGTTACAGTATCTTTAGGAATGGATAACTTCTCGAAAAGATTCTAAAATTTACAGGAACTCAACTGATTTGGATTCCGTTAATATAATTTTTAAACATGTTTACCTTCTAATCTTGAATACTTATCTGGGTGACTATTGGAAAAAGATATGATTAGAGAGTACTTTTATTTTTCAACAGATGCAACTTTTAGAGGTACTTTCAAATCGATCCAGCTCAAGTAAAACTTAATATTTTTTCCAAAATTTTTGGGTGGAAATCTCAAAATATAACGGATCCTTCGACAGAAATTCCGATCGACCAAAGTACAGAATTTTTATGGGGAGTGATGCTCCATAATGTACATACATGCATATATTAGAGAGAATAGATGTATGAAAAAGTGTTTAAATGTGCTTATAGGAATCGAATAGTCTCAACAAATAAATCGCATATCAGCACATGAGTCTATACCCCGAACTAATAGAGATGAAATGCGTTCCCGGTAACATAAGTTCTAAAGTAAATTTACCTGCATATATGTAACTGTTTTCTCAATCGGTCATTATGCGGTTATAGACACATGTGTAGGTTAGATTTGTTGGTTGAGAGTGTGAGAATCGCTTATCTGGAGTATGAAGACGCTGTTTTTACCTTACCCTCATCGTTAGAAAAAAAATAATAATTTAAAATATCCACGAGGGAATTAAAGAAACTGGTAGCGCGTTCAAAAGTTATGTTTTTGAGATACCGGCTACACTGCTAGAAAATTGCTGCCCTAATTGGTTTGCGGGTATGCAAAAGTCTACAAATCAAGCTGAAGAATGTCTTAAAAACCAATAAGATAATTTTTCCCATAAAATTTATTCCTTAAGAGGTATTCTCAGGACTTTTTTTTAATCACTTTAGTAATAATAGGAAATTTATCATTTTTGTATTTATCATAAAGAGAGTTAACGTTGTGATTACTAGCTAAGCATGTACTAATACTTAGTGATTATAAACACATGGACTACTCTAGAATCCTCCTTTGGCTCACACTAATATTTTTCTTCGAACAGAAATCAAAGTGTCGACCACCACCACCACTCCCACATCGAATCAATCGATATCCAATTTGCCGCAGCTTCTCGCCAAACAGCCATTCTAAAGTGCACAATTAGCCATTATTTTATATTTTTATCGCATCCGCCTGCACATGATAGAAAATGTTTACTTCCACTCCAAACTTTTGCACGCCATTTTTATGATTGCGGTTAATAATGATTTTTAGCGCATTTTGCTGTTTCGATCTTTTGTGAAATACCAACTGGCGCGCGGCTTATTAGCCAAGATTGTCAGTTGCAGCCAAACAACTTATGCCGACAACTTTCACGCCCCACAACAACGACCATTGCATAAAAACAGAGCTGGCTGCTCGCGACGAGGCATAACAATAACAATGACAACTTGTCATAGAGGGTACTCGGTAAGTTTGTGACCGTAGAAAGTTTTCGCCGGACTTGGTTATTGCTGACCTCTGCGCTCTCACATGCAACGAAGCAGCAAATAAGCGCAACGAAGCATATACTTGGGGGCTGTGGGTGTGACCGACCAGCAACAAGACAATATTGCACTCAAACACACACACACACACACACACACACACACACAGTAATTGCTGATATGCGCGTAGATGCAGTCACTTTACTCTCCTTTCTTATTTTCCATTCTATTCTACTGCTTTGAACTTTTAAAATTCAATGGTGGAATAAACAAAATACGAAATTGCATTTTTTTTTTGTTTTTGTTGCTGCAACAGTAAAAGGTGAAATGCCAACATCAGCATATATGAGGGAGGCAAGCAAGCTGGCAAGCAACAGCAACAACTCAGCCAGCGACAAAGTCAGCAGAGCGCATATTGCAGTGCCGGAGTGCCTGCAATGCCGGAAGACAGACTTTACGCAAGTCGTTAGCACTGACAGAGTAATTCATGGTGGCATTATTGCTGTTGTTGTTGTTGTTGTTGTTGCTACCGCCACCAACCAACTGTTATTGCAATGCTTTGTGTTGGCGTTGGCACTGCACTTCCTTTTTCTCTTCTCGGTTCGGCCCTCCATCACGGTTGGACAATTGCTGCAAGTTGCGCTCGGCTGCAGGTATTTGCGCCATTCGGCCATTTCTTCTAAGGTACGAGATGCCTTCTTTTTCGCACTCTTTTATTTACTTTGCTTACTCATTTTTTGCTTATATTCGCCAACGTCAGATAGAAACTTTCATAGGTCCTTAATGTCCAACAAGCGTAAAAAGACATTTTCACAGATCATCATTTTATGGCGCAAAAGTATAAGGGAACTTTATTTTCGCACTTTTTTCTGCAAAGAGTCTCTTTTTAAGTCGTTTTTTCGCCAACTTTCTTATTCTTTTTCCGACCACTACTCTCCAACGCATACAGCTGTATTTTATTTTATTATCAATGCATTTTTATCATTTACGCGTTAAATTTGACACGAATGACCATAACGAAGCAGAAATGAAGGCAACACTGGCGCAGATGAGGGGGATACGGATAAGAAGGTGACTGAAAGTAGGAGGTACCCTGGCGGCGTACCAAAACCCCCTGTGCATGATTGTCATTCGCTTGGTTAAATTCATTTTATCTTATTTTAATTCCACTTCTTTTTCATTTCATTACCTTTGTACCTTTTCTTTATTCACCTTTGAATGCAGCTTTGCACATTTCTCTGCGCTGCACTTCAAGTATTTCTGTTATCTCATTGCCGCAATGAAATGACGCAAAGCGACCATTACTGTTATTTGGCGCAGTGAAATGCAACGTTCCAGCAGTGAAGCACTGCAGCGTTTTAGTATTGAAATGAAAAGGTGCGAAAATATGTGTGAAAACAAAAGGAGAACTCTCAGTGCAAATGGTCCATAATTTAAGGATGGAAATGCCAAGATAAACGAGCGATTTTAAGAATTTATCTAATAATAAAAGTTGGCATTAAATTTTAAGTTTAAATATAGTATAACAATTTTTGAAGTCTAAAAAAAAAACAAATTAATTAGCTAAGCAAAACTATGTACATACTAGTGATGAACAGAAACGAGGAAGCGGAGCAGGACAGCCTTTAGAGTATGGAACAGTATGGTTCTAAAAAGAACCGTTCCGAAAAAAGCAGAACTCGATTGCACAAGAACCGAAAAACGGTTCCGAAAAAATCTGAAAATTATCGTAAAATAACCAAAAAATAACATAACTAAGAAACCATTCAAAAGAACCGAGAATGGATACCACAAAACCGGAAATCGACCACATTCCACTATTGGCAAAAAATTTATTGTTTTGGCATAAGGTCTAAATATACAGATATCAGCCCCAAATTCGGTTTCGATATGTTTCATTGAGTTCTTTACTGACCCACCAAGTTTGTTTTGTTTCGAGGCACTATGTCATATAACCGCGATATACCCGATCTGGCAGACTTACTTCAACTTCGTTGGTTTTGTTGCTATCGACTTGAACATTTTTTTTTATTTCCTACCCAATTTATTAAATGTTTAAAATATTGATGTTAGTTACCTAAATTTGCCCAATTTTTTTATTATTTTACTATAGGAAATAAATTGCGGTTTGATCTAAGCAAGTCGTTGTGAAAATTTTAAAAACTATTTTAAAATTTTTCAAGCTCATTCCGCAGACTGAACAGGATTTATTTTCAGGAATAAGGGATTAACGTAGCACCTTCTAAGACTTATACAATTTTCGTATCAAACATTTTGTGTTTTTCGACCCGCCCTAATATACATACATGGCATAGCGTATGAGTAAGATTTTTTCCTGCTCATTTTTCAAACACCATGACCACTCAAGCCTTTATTATTTATCCATCGCTTTTCTGGCTTTAATGGCTTGATTTTTTTGTAGCAGATCAGGCTTTATCAAAAATAAAAAAAAATACACACAAACGGGTTTTTTTGAATTATTTTCTCTGTTTAAGTTTGAATCTTTTTAATTTCTTCGTAAAAAAAAAACACAAAAAATTGGAACGTTTAACCAATTTCTCAGTTTTAATTGCGCCGAAAAGTGATGTACTATAAGCGGTTATGGAGTTTTCCATATTTCGTATTAAGATTGTTAAATCGGTTTGCATGTTATAGGTGCTTAGGTGGAATCACTTTTTTTTAGCTGAATAACGGTAAATGACAAATATCTCGAAAACCTCAGCATAGAAATCATTTAACTAGTTTTTCAGAATTTCATAGGAATTGGGTAGGCGCATCGAATGATATAAAAAAAAAAATACTGATCCAGTGTAATTAGTACACCGTTTTACTTTCATAAGTGTATTAGCACTCCAATTTATTTTAACCACATTCAAACGCTCTAAATATTTAAACACAATTGAAAATTTTCCAGTACACTGTTCACCACACTTCACGGCAGCGACCCATGTCGTCGGGTAGAAAACCTGGANGACTTCCTTCTCATACTGCTTGCGTACCGCAGTCTCGTCCAGTTCAACGCATTGATTGGCAGCTCCACGAATCTTCGGTGCATTCGGACATTCAATAGTCTTCACGCAATATTTGACACAGGGCTTTGGTGCGACTGTAGCGCCTTTCAACTTCGCCATACACTTGTAGTGCACCATGCAGCTGACATCAACGGTTGGTAGTTTGTTGTTGATGTAAATCGGTGGATGGCGCGTACTCGTCGCAACGGCAGCAGTCTCACTAGTTGATGACGATGTTGTTGTAGCCGGCGTAGTGAGACGTAATGCAACAATGGGCCTACTGAGTGCGATGAGACAGAAGAGCGTGCTAGCACATAAGCAAAACGGCGATAATATATGCATGGTTGTTGTAAGTACTTAATTAAATTACACAAAATTTCGTGTGCGCACTAAGTCCGCTGAAATAACGTTCGCAACTGAAATCGCTCAGGCCAGATTTCAAATCAGCTGCAGCTCGCAGCATTACGCTGGCCTTTTGGTATAAAAAAAATAAATAAAAATGGCATTGAAACCAGCGACACGCGATAACCCTTGACTGATGGTAATCGGCAAGATAAGGCGCTTTGTATTTTAGAGAGTAAACGGAAGGCGTAAGAGAACGAGAACATGTGGAGATCATTCTAAAAAATAATGAGTACATTTGTATGTGGGCAAATCCGAGAAATGGTCAACTAAAAATTCTTTGCAAGACCATATAGACTATAATTACTTTACGATGAGAATAAATTGCATCAAAGAAAAGCATGAAAAAAATTCTCTAAAACGGTTTTACTATTTCTGTATATACACAAATTATTTTTAGTTCAATTCGCTAACGATTATTCACTTAAACCAGAAATATCAAATCACACAAAAAATGCTTTAACAGGTAAATTGCGTTTAAACTAACTGGCATAAAATGTAATTAAATACAATTGCTTTTGCAAATATTTATTATTCAGATGTGAAAGAGCGCTTTATTTCAATATAATAAATTACATTTTTTAGCACATAAATTTCAAGAGTACTTCAAGTATCTTCTATTTTATATGGATATAATTTAACACTGACAAGCGAAACAAGGCAAATGTATACATACATGTGTATGTAATACATCCACACATATGAACGCAGTGGCTATATAATTCGTATATAACCAAGCTATTTGCATATAAAAACACTTAGAATGAGTTATTTTTAATTTATATGAATAGCACTCGGCGCAATAATCAAGTTTCGTTTCATGCCTCTATGTATATTAGAATGGGTCGGCGCCCATACAAAAAAAAAAAAAGTTTCCTATTGCTCCCAATCACTCGTTTGAGAGTTAATTTTATGATATTTTTTGAAAATTTTTAAGTTTTTTGTTTTTTTGATNAGAGTTAATTTTATGATATTTTTTGAAAATTTTTAAGTTTTTTGTTTTTTGGGGAAAATAAGTGTTTAAATGTTGTACTGTTACAAACCAGCCTTTGCCTATTTCTGATTGGCTGAAGGAGAAAACTTTCTGATGCTGAATGGCAATGCCTTTTGTGCAATATGCAAGCCTAGATAGCTTTTCATAAGTCAATATAATTATGTTGGTTAAGTCTCCCATACAAAATAAGCTAATGGCCTATTTTTCTGGTCAAATAAATAAGATTTGACCCATCCAGCTGCTTTTAATTCTGTAATTCGCAAACTATTGAGGATGGATTAATGAAATTTTGCACAAGGTACGCTTTAAGAGTTACTTTTACTCCACCCTATTATATAACTGCAATTTTTAAAAAGGCAAAAACTGATATATTTAACTGACTACAAAGGCTGAAATGCTCAAAACTGATATTAGAATTTCCCTCTAACAAGGAATTATAAACTGACAGATATGGATAGGTATATGGTTCTGCCACAACTGAATGAATTGTGCCAAAAGTGCCCTTGTGAACGAAAGTACCAAAAACGGCATTATTGTGCCTACTTTTCCATCACTGATTCATACTTATGTATTCTCTCGAAAAATTTTCACTAAGACAAGCAAGTGTGTTCATACGATTTTCTCCGACAGCTGGCAAATTTTCACTTCGCCTTAATATGTAAGCAAAAACAAAGGAGTCATGAGATTAATTTGTGTATGCCTGCCAAAAAAATTAAATGAACAGACACATGGGAGAGAGTGAAGTGTGAAAGTGGCATGTGTGAGTTGTTGAATGAACATTTTCGCCAACACGATCAAGCAATTAACCCATACACATACGCTAGTTCTAAAAAATTCGAGCCTAGTAGTTTATTTATCTATGTATTTTTAGTTTGTCACTTGAAAAACGTCCAAGTTGTTAGTGGTTTCATTTTGCATTGGTTTTGGTTTCTTTATGAATAATTCAAAATTCTGCGCAATAAAAGTGTACAAATTTTACGGCAGTGGTAAAATTCATATTTGATTTGATGATTGTCAAATATTTTGGTTGATTTTATTTTTATTTTATTTTTTTTGTGGTGCAGAAAACATAAAACCACATATACAACTACGCATTGGTTTGCTCGCAATTTTACACTTTTTTAGTCTGAAAAATAACTAAATAAAATTGTAGCAAATATACTGAAAACACTTTTTTATTTCTTTTAGAAATGGCTGTCGCAGTTGTATGAAACTTATACACGGTGCTTCACATATTGTTTTTTTTCAAATATTTAAAAAAAAAATCGTTATTTTGTGTGATTGATTAATTAGAAAAAGCAAACATCCCTATTATTTATGAAACAGGATATAATTTGTGTGGCTGCCTCGGCTGTCATGGCAGTAGCGCAACCTTTTAACCCAGTTTTCCAAGACCTTGGTCTCACGGATGTCGTGAAAAATAATACCTCAGTTTTTAGTCCAATAAACGGGAGATCCCGTAAAAAGTTGCAAGCCTACTCAAAAAGTAATACACTATTGAACATCTAAAAGACGAACCCTTTATTTGACACCTTATTTCTTGTAATCCAACGAACGAGCGATGTTCTCATAATTGTTTAGACAGGTGGCAACCCTATAGGAATTTAAAGTACCAAAGATAATATTCCTAACGATACAGATGATACTTAAAAAATCTCGCCTACATCTCGACTTTCCCTTATACTATATACAGAAGATAGTAATTTTTAAATAGGTGGCAACCCGTTTCAAAAAATTTCAGTTTTTTTGCATGCTAAGGTCAAACCCTTTCATTTGGTATCTCAATTTGAAATCCAACGAACGGCGAAAATCTTTTAACTTTTTTTTTTGGGTGGCAACCCTACTACGGAAAATAATACATTATTGCCCATGCAGACGCTAAGTCGTTTCGTTTGACAGTGAGGGTGCAGAAATGATGCCTACACTTATTATGTTTTAATATAGTAATTTTTTAGCAGGTGGCAACCCTTTTCAAAAAAATAAAACAATAGTGCTTTTCTGGAGGCCAATCCTATTAATTTGGCATGTCATCTTTTGCATTCCAATGAACGGTGCAGATCTTGTAGTGTTTTAGACAGGTGGCAGCTCTATTCAAATTCTAAATAAAATGTTCACTCTCCTATCGATACAAAGTATATTAGAGAAAATTTCGTCAAAATCCGTTGGTGTTGTTTCGCATCTCTACACTGCACTTTTGAAAATGTAAGAACTCTATATAGAAGTGATACAATTGCGTTTTGTTGTGATTTTGTAGAAACGGGGGCGCTATTTGGTTTTTCTAAAAAAAAAAAAACTAAATGCAATTTGCAATGTGTGCCAGAATAAGCTTTCCCTGGGAAGTGAAGCGTCAAAAAACGAACAAGCTTGAAAAATCATGCTTCACAATACCAAGAATTTTTGACGGGTGTGGAAACTGTATGTTTGTAAGGTGTTCCTTGTCGCTAACACCCGGCTTCACCGGCAATTTAAATGGAAAATGATTTTTTTATTTACTGTAAATTTTCATATATAATTCAAAGAATTAAAATAATTTTTCACTTAAATTGCTTTCGTGAAATTGGCTGTAAGGCGCCCAAAATTGAATTTCAAAAACTTGAATAATATTCCAAATGTTAGTCAGAGTTTTAAGAGATTCGAGTGTCATATTTCATCGAAAACCGTGCAGCCGTTTCTGAGTGGATATAAGCCTCGCATAGTGCAGGTTTTTAATTGCATCAAATTTCGAAACACCCTATACCGGTGAAAAAAGTTCTTTATTAAAAAAAAAAAATAAAACTTTATCACACATCTACAGCCCAAAGGAATTTTTTAAATTCCTTTTTCTATTAGTTAATTGAATTAAACCTTTCAAACAGGTGGCAGCCCTGTTCAAAAGTTGTTTTAAGCTTAATCCTTATTAACTCTCCTTCGTCAGAGATTGCGATACATATTTTAACTAGCTGCTGAATTATGTAAAATTAGACTTTTTAAACATGTGGCAACCCCGCCAAATATGGTTCAGAAAAAATTATTTTCAAATCTCTTCGATTGATATGATATTTTATAATTTTAATATTCGACTTCGGCTTCGGTGTTCGGCCGAATATTGAATAGTGCCTAATATTATGCTTCGGCTTCGGCCAAACTTTCAGCTTCTGTCGGACACTAATAGATATTGAAGATATGGGAGATTAGGAAAAAAGAATGTTACTCATACGCCATGTATGAGCTACAAAAGTACGAATTAATGAAATTATAAAAAATAAATTATTAACTATTTGCATTACAACTATATTTATTGTTCAGTCTTCTTCGTTGAAAGCTCGTTGTTTTCGGAAAGGGGCTGTAACACAAATCCAAAGAATTTACAAAAAAAAATTTTTTTTTAATTTTTTCTGTTTTTTTTTTATTCACAGTGCAAACTTAAAATGCAAATAACTTGCGAAAATGACCTGATACAGAGAAACAGGGCCATAATCTACGACCAGAATATAAGTTTACGTGTTTCGACGTTTTTATGTGTATTTTAGTCTGCCTGCAGTGTTATTGAAGAATGAAATCATTAATTTTTATTTCTGCATCCATAAGTTTAAAAAAAATAATAATAAAAAATATTCCGACGAACTGATAACCTCCTACTTTTTTGGAAGTTGGTAAAAACTAAAAAAATCTAAAAATACTTTTGGCAGTCCAATTTCTAAAAATAAGCATAATATGTACGTATGTATGTATGTATGTATGTATGTAAGTATGCTATAAATTTTTAACTATGCTCGCAGCTGAGTAAAATATATGCATTTTATCACCCTATGACACACAACGACAGATAGAGTGGAGTTGCGTATGAGTGTATAAAATTTACAACAAATCATGATGTAAAAATCATGTGCGACCAACCTAAGTAAAGCTTCTATTATGCAGCTTTTATATGCAGTTTAACATCAACACTTGGGCATCCGGTGGCTTTCATAACTAAATATATGAATATAGATATATATATGTGCATACATATGCAAGTACATGTAAATTTGCTACGTCATTATTTGAGTAAGCTATGGAATTGGCGAGTAACCATAACTGACTTACTCATGACTTACTTGCCAGCGGGCATGCATATGTATATGTAAATCCTGTGTCCATTTAAAATATGCATACCTAATCTCTGTGTGTAATTTATGCTTATAAAACCGTAAAGCAGAAACTTTTTACTCCACATTTATTTTCATTTATTTTGCATATTTAAATGTAAATATTTATGTGTGCATATCTGCATAGCCATATATTAAGCGAAAACATTTTGAAGATAATTTGATATATATAGCTTTACCTTTAGCTGATTCTATGAACAAAGGTTATTAAATTTTCTAATTTTGGAAAGAATTTCCGGCATCGCAAGTGAATGATAAATTTACCTTCTCGTTCTCCAAAGAGCTACGAGGCAAAGGGTTCGCTGTGTTGTTGTTCTCATGTAGTAAAGTACCATCGAACAGTTTCCTTTCAGTCCACCCGCCAAATTTGTGGCATCACGAGAAAATCCCTCCCCCGTTTGTATATGAGAAAATCTCCGGAGTGTTTTTTTTTTAATATTGTATATATTGCTCTTTATGCAAAACTAACGATAATTCATGGTGTAAAATAAGTGTAATATTTAGCTCGTAGGATTTACTCATATATATATATATATATGTATAGTACATATTTGTTAGAGAATTTGTATCAATATTGTTTTTTCGAATTTCATAATTATCTCTGAATGTGTTAATTTAAAAATAGTTCGTTTCGCACTAGCTTAAGATTAGAATTCAGATCATAAGAAAAACGAAAAATGCATAAAAAATGACGTTCAAGATATGAAAAAGAAATTCTCTTCTATTTATTATACATATAAAAAAAAACACATTTGAAAACTAGAATTATAAAGTCCAAAACTTCGTAAAATTTACCAGCATACTCGTAAATAAATTTTAGATTTAACTTGAATTTCAAAAAAAAAAAATTGTTTTAGCTTCACTCCTAAATGCATGCTCTCATTTTCACTTTTGTTTGCATAAAATATTACATTAAAAAAAAATATATCAAACCAAGTGATGCGTATTCCGCCACATGTCAACACGATTTATTACAAAGGACTTTTGCAATGGCGTAGGTTGTTATGGGAATTGCAGAATTTTCATCTCAATTTTATTAATTTACATTTAAATACACCAAACGCTCGGCTAACTGCATAATTGTTTGGTTATTTGGCTTGTTGACATATCAAAGCTCACTAATACATAGACGCATACGTACATAATTTATGCATTTAAATAAAAATTTATTCGTACGCTAGAGGGCATTCACCACAGCAAACAGAGACACACAGCCAATTGGAAAAAGTACCTACACTTGATAAAAGAAAAAAAAAAGAAAATTTGTAAATGAAAAATAGAAAACTTTTTTATTTATTTTATGCCGCACAATTTCCAATATATTTAAAATTGCATTCGCCCAAAGCGAAATGAATTTCACATAAGCCGTTTGCTGTACTTCACTTGTAATTGTAAGTAGAAAATTTGTTTCAAAATCATTGAGTGGAAATTATTACACAAAAAAAAAAGAAAATACTAAATTTGTGGAATACTTTTTTAAGCTTAATTAAATTACAGCAACTGTATTGCATCCACTATTTGCCGCTGTTGGTGTTATTGTTGTGCGCGAAATTTAAAAATTCAAGCTGTTATTTTAATATTTTCGCACAAATTTTTCATTCCATTTGTTCTATTTACACTAGGCGGCTGTGCTTAGGTGATTCCGAAATGCAACAGCAATAAAAAAAAATCGTTGTAAAGCTTATGACAGCATTCTCTGATCGAGATATTTGGAGCAAACTACTAAAGTACAAAACCACAGTTTGGCGGTAGTTTTGCGCTGCTGCAATTAGTGCTGAAGCATGAGGAAATACAAAAAAAAAGTATAGTACCAAATACAGGATTCCTTGTAAAACTGGATTTTGGTTATACATATTTATATTTAAATGTGAATGTGTGTATGTATATAATACGATCTTTTCTCACTATGTAGTGAATTTTCAACATACTAGACGTTCTATCGTCTACGTCGACAGAAGTCGCCAAATCTTTTGTGATGGAGAGAATACCCAGCCAAGGAATTACAGGACCAACCAGGCAGACCCGTTATGATAATATTTGAGTGAATTTAAACTGATCCAGTTAACAAAAGAACAGTGGTGAACCCTACTTACACTCTTCCAGAGCCAGAGTCTACAAGCAAGCGGCAAAACGAACTGAGTTCATTTTAGCTGAATATAGTTTTGGCAGAGGAAAAGTTACATCATTCACGAAAGTAGACATTTTGGGATTCTAGACCCCGTTAGCGTCACTTCCCGGAGATGATATACTATGCTCGGTAGTAGGGTTGCATGATTTCCGGGATTCTCGGGACTATACTGAGATTTTCGGAATTTCTTCGGGATTTTTGGAAATAGTTTGGGATTTTTGAGACTTCTTACCTGTTTGTTTTTGTCGAGACTAAATATATCGAAAAGTATATCAATAAATATACCGATAAATATATCGATAAAAATATCGATAAATATTTAGATAACAATATCGAGAAATATTTCGATAATAACAGCGAAAAATATATCGCTAACAATACCGTTAAATAGTATATCGAAAGAAATATATATTATTATATCGATAAAACTATCGATTATTATATTGACGACAATATCGGTAAATAGATCTGTAACAGTAGTCGGTAACTACAACGGTAAATACAGGGATTGAAAAATCGATAAGTTTATCAATAAATATATTGATATCAAGAAAGAGTTCCAAAAATTTCGAAGTAGTCTCGAAGATCTCGAAAATGTAGTAGTCCTGAAAATCTCAAAGTAGTCCAAGAATCCCGAAGTAGTCCCAAAGTTACACAGTAAGAGCACACTTTACCCTTTGCAGCTCTTCCGAACTTTTTGTTAGTCCCACGAAATGCATAGAACTACTAGGCCTAGAAAGCAAATGCTTTTTAAGAAAAGAAAGTAGGGCATGAATCTAAGAGAAAAATATATCAAACATCAAATCCTCGATCAGTGGCAAAAGCACTTGCACAAGGCAGCCTGCGATATGTGGACAGCTAGATAAAATAAAATTTAAACAAAACCTCGAAGTAATGCAAAAAATTACTCAGATGTCTTCCATTGTTCCTTAACTGAAAGGAGTGTTTTAGTCTTCAGACTAACAACTGCCGTGATGACAGCTTTGGTGCTGCATTTGGCATTTTAGATCCCCTCATCTTACAAAGAAAAAAAACAGTTTCCTAACAGTACCAATAAGCTATTTGTCACTTGCATGTATGGGTATGTATAATATAGTTTGCGCATAAAAACAAAAAGTCTTAGAGACTAACAGCTGGTTCTGCTTATTCAAACAAAGCAAAACAAAAACACGTTCAAACCTTTCCCCAAGTAAAGACCAATAAATTCATATTTGGCATGCGAAACCTCAGCAAAGAAAGGGGGACTATAAAATTGCACAAAAAAAAAGAGTTTTACAACTATGCAAATATATTAATGTGTATAATATACATAAATAAAAATATGTCATACACATTAGCGTATCGTCGTGGTACAGAGTGTCACAACGCATAAATCAAAAAAAATTCTGACAGCTCAGCGAAAGTTATGCAGCCATCAATTTGTGCGTTCGAATGTTTAGTTTAGGATTTTTGCAAATAATTGCCAACGGAATAAGATGGTTGCGCAATCAGTTTGACTCCACGAATAGGGTATGGACGTAGGTAATGGAACTACATATTCTCTTATAAAAATAAGTTATTTAGGCAGCAACGTACGCATTCGTACAATAAATCAATAGAGGTGCTAAAATAGTAAAAAAATCTTTGTTGGCTGTCTCATACTCAATTCTAAACTTTGCGGCTTCTGTATTTATTAGCTGTCATTTGTTTTGTTCTTAATGGCAGCTCGGTTTTGATAACTTATATTTTTGGTTTTTTTTTTAGGATTCACCAACACTTGGGATTTATGATCTATATTTTTGCGGTTTCGTAGAGCAAATGTGTTTTTCTTTTTTTTTTTTTTGGTTTGCCATTATTGCACATAAATTAATTTACAAACACTAGGTTTCGACACTTAAAAAACATAAATGGAAAGAAAAGTTACTCCTGGTACCCATGAGCATGTGAGAAAATTGTTGTTGTTGTGGAAGGAAGAATGGCTGCAATGAAATTATGTGATTCTAATCCATGATCAAAGAGAGGCTATAGCGATCTGCAGCACTATTTGTCATTTAGACATGTGAATGAATTTTTAACTTCAAACGGTACAAAAAACCCGAATTCGAATCCAAATGTTTATTGAAAATACTACCGAAATAATGCTCCGATTCGTACCAAATGAGCTGCAGCAGCAAGGATAACGAAGAAAATTCTTAATTTTTGCAGCGGCCTTAACAGTATTAAATAGAAAATACTTCGAATTGGACTATTTGGTAGTTTGCCGTCTTGCCATGCGGCGGTAACGCGGCAAAAAGCGAGATGTTGTTCAGTTACCACTTTAACAATCCTCTGGAAAGGATTTTTTAAATACATTCGGATTAAAAAGGTAGCATCTACTCAATACTGATAATTTTAAATAGTGAAATAAAAATGAAAGTAAAGTAAAGTAGAGTAAAGGAAAGTAAACAAAAGAAAAGTAAGGTAAATTAAATTAAATTGAAGTAAAGTAAAGTAAAGTAAATAAAGTAAAGTGAAGTAAAGTAAAGTAAAGTAAAGTAAGGTAAAGTAGAGTAAAGTAAATAAAGTACAGTACAGTAAAGTAAACAAAAGGCGAGTAAAAGAGAGTAAAGTAAAGTAAAGCAAAGTAAAGTTAAGTTAGCTAATGTAGAGTTAAGTAAAGTAAAGTAAAATAAAGTAAAGTAAAGTAACGTAAAGTAAAGTAAAGTAAAGTAAAGTAGAGTAAAGTAAAGTAAAGTACAGTACAGTAAAGTAAAGTAAACTAAAGCAAAGTATAGGAGAGTAAAGTAAAGTAGAGTAAAGTAGAGTAAAGTAAAGTAAAGTAAAGTAAAGTAAAGTAAAGTAAAGTAAAGTAAAGTAAAGTAAAGTAAAGTAAAGTAAAGAAAAAAAAGTAAAGTAAAGTAAAGTAAAGTAAAAAGAAGTAAAGTAAAGTTAAGTTAAGTAAAGTAAAAGGAAGTAAAGTAAAGTTAAGTTAAGTAAAGTAAAGTAAACTAAAGTAAAAGGAAGAAAAGTAAAGTGAAGAAAAGAAGAGTAAAGTAAAGAAAAGAAAAGTAAAATTAAGTAGAGTCAAGTTTTTTAAGGAAGCTGGAGTAGCGCACTACTCATCAAGTGTACCGTATGAAATCCTCTGGCAAGTAAAGTGAAGTCAAGTCAAGTCAAGTCAACTTAAGTCAAGTCAAGTCAATTTAAGTCAAGTCAAGTCAAGTTAAGTTAAGTTAATTTAAGTAAAGTCAAGACCAATCAAGTCAAGTTAAACCAGGATAATAAACTATATTAATTAAAGTCAGCTGAAGTTAAGCAAAAATTTAAGCCTGAGTCAAGAAAAAATAAAGTACCTATCATACCGAAGCTTCGTGTACATCTTCATTGAAATTCGACTGTTTACATACATACATATTTTCTCATGATTAGAAAGCTAATGACAACAGATAGATATTTATGCCTATATGTAGCTTATTATACTTGAAACATTTGAGAAGCTTTTCGAACTTTACATAATTACCCTCCTTATGATTTTTTATCTTGAAAGGTAAGCATCTTTGATCAGTTTAAATTCAAAAATGTGTCCATTTCCGCTTGCTTGCAACACAAAAAGTTTAAATCACATTTTTATTTAGTCACACTTACATTTCCTACAAAAATTCCAATGCGCATTTTGGTGTTTTCTTTCACAAAAATCGTTGTATTTAATTTTACTTTTGATTTAATCTTAATGTGTTTAATGTCCTGTAACCACACACCAAAAGCCAAACTAGGCCTAATAGTCAATGTAGCTGACAGGCAGACGACAGCTGTACGGAAGCATTGAAATGTCCACGGAAATGTAAACTTCAGCACACGTGGCTCCGTATAAAAGTTTAGCACTCGTTATGTATGTATGTGTGCATGAAAACAGCCGCGCCACAACTGAAATGACTCGTAAAATGTTGCACATAAAAAAAAACTTCATTAAAATATGTTAGTTGTCTGAGCGTGACGACTTTTATTTGATAACGCGCTGCCACCACGCGGCAGCCAGCAGTGGAAGAAAACACTCGTAGCATTTTTTCAATTGCCTTTTACGGCTAATGGCAGGAATTATTTACGAAACATTGAGCAACACATTTGAAATGAAATTAGTTTTCTTTTTAAGTGTGGCATGAATTCGAGCGTAAGGCAGAGCAGCTGAATATTATAAACTTTCTTTCAAAACTTTCTCAAATTCATTTGGCACCTTGGTGTTTTTTAAGATTTTTGTGGCTTGCATTAAAAAAAGTGTTCGCCAGCTAATGATAAGAATTAATATTGTGCGATAGCTCTTCTTAATGCTTATATTCTTACGTGTAGTAATTTGATTCGATTAGTGTCATTCGTGGTCAGTAAAACCGCTGGCGTACAATTTACTCTGGGGCATTCAATGCATAACTAATGGAACGAAAAATTTTCTGCGCGCAACGCCCAACATTCTGCGGATTTGTCCAGTTCTCCCGCATTTCAAGCGCCTTGCATTGCCGTGGGATTTGACGTGGCTGCATTTCATTTGCATAAAGAGAATATTTGTGGCGCCAAGAAAAGGCTTAGATATTCTACGCGGGCTTGTCTTTTCCGTGGCTAAATTTTACTGCCTTTCATTTGATCTGTCTGCCGTTTTGCTGCAAAACTTTTTGCACTCTTTTGCTTTCCTTGCAGCTTTCGCATTCTTTGCCAATAACTGAGAAAAAATGCTGTCTCATTCAACTTTTAAATTTCATTTTACACTCTTTCTGAGGACAACTTTATCTGCCTTAGCCGTTGCCTTTTATTATTACTCTCTGCCGCTGCTGGCGTTGCCGCTGCTGGCGTTGCTTTGCCGGACCGCCAGCTATGCTTCCGCTCTGCTTACTGCCAGTAAAAAAACATAGTCCGCTATCGTATACCGTTGTTTTTGTTAACACAGTAGATATTCCTCGCGAGTTGGCAACCATTGTGTGCGTTTTGCTGTTGGTGCCTTTCCGCCGCGGTACATTTGCATTACCATGCAGTTCCGCGACATTTGCCACTGCTGTACGCAATACTCCGCATAGTTGCTTTCTCTGCATTTAACTTTTTTTCTCTTTTTTTTTTGTGTGTGAATTTTTTACTACAAGTACAGCAGCTCAATCTACGTATTCATGGCATCCTTTTGTTTTGTCTCTTCACTCAACTGAAGCTATGAACTAAATATCAGCCTCCTTGCCGCCAATTGCCAACAGCAGCAATCAACGTGGGACAAAGCTAAAACGCGCAGGGAGAGCAGAAAAATGTTGGCCGCATAGTTTATTCAGTGAATATAAATTATTTTCCCTTGAACTGATAAAATAATTATGTTCCATTAGGGATAATGTTGGCGTGATGCTTTTAACTTGACGTTGAGTATTCTTCGAAGTCATTGATGTTTTACTGACGCTTCTGAACTTCTTTCTGCTTGGCATGGGCGTTGATGGCAATGCTGCTGTCGATAGTTGGCAATAGTTTTGCATAAATTTCATCGCTTCTCGTTTGCTTGAAACACTATTTAGTTAAACCAAAATGACTTGGAGAGATGGCTCGCTTGGAATATTTGTAGTTTGTAGTTGAGTGGAATGAATTACTTATCGGTAAGCGGATGCTGTCGATAATAAGCAGTAAATTACAGAAACAAGTCAAAATTTTTGGGAAAAAATTTTAATGCAGTGCAAGCTTGTTTGCTATCTCTTAATTTTTAAATACTCAATTCAAAGTTATATTTCGTATATATGGCTCGCGAAATGCAAAGCGTAAAATTTAGGTAAAGTAAAGCAGAAAAGCTACAACGTGCTTACAAATAAGCCAGTGAAGCCCATAATATTAACAGAAACATTAACGACTCTTGCATAACGCTGATATGTATTTCGAAAGCTTTATAACATTAGGGACGCTAAAATTACACAAAGAAGACCGAGACACGTAAAATTAATTTTGGGTTGTAGATTTTGGATCTGTACAACATTTTTTCAAGATCAGGTAATTTTCCATAGAAATATTAATTTTATGTTTACATTGCGAATGAAAAAAAATTCTAACCTCAAAATGGAAAATGTTACTCATACGCCATGTACCAGCATTTAGGGGTCCGGCCTAGTACGATATGCCGTATGAGTAACATTATTTCCTGCCCATTTATTGCACATGTTCATTTGACCATTCGAAAATTCATTATTTATCCATCCATTTTCATCGTTAGTAGCAGGATTTNTTCAGCATGGAAAATGTTACTCATACGCCATGTACCAGCATTTAGGGGTCCAGCCTCGTACGATATGCCGTGTGAGTAACATTATTTCCTGCCCATTTATTGCACATGTTCATTTGACCATTCGAAAATTCATTATTTATCCATCCATTTTCATCGTTAGTAGCAGGATTTTTTTGAAAAGAATAGGCTTTAATATGTATGAAAAAAAATTACACAAAATCAGTGTGTTAAATTTTGATTTGTTTTTCGTAAAAATGAAATATCTTGGAAAAATTATCCGATCTAGAAATACGATATACAGACCCGTAATCTTCGACTTAATATTAAGTTCCCGTTTCAGCATTTTTTTTTTGTCATTTCAAAATTCGAAACATCCGTAAGGTAATTCGCAATTAAAATTTCATACTAAAGTTATAAGGCCTATAAAATAACAAAAAAAAAAATATTTAAGTAAAATTTCCATCCTACAATCAATTATAGAAATGTCAACATGTCGTATGTAAGTGGGCAAATGCTTGGAGACCTTTTAATAATTATCTAGTTATTTTCTAACAAATTTTCGTTTCTTTTGACTCAAAATATTTAGAGGGTACTTAAATACTCAATCATATGCGTTATCTTTCCAGGTTTACTATTCGTAGGTTAAATATTCAAAACTTCTCCTACCTTTAAAGACGTACAGCTGAGAGAATATCTTGTCATATTAAAAATAAATCCGTTAATATTAAGTAAGTATATAAACATATATACAAATATGTAACTCAAGAACAATTTTTCTCTTTTCGAAATAATATTTAATATCTACATTTAAGTAGCACGTGATTCAGTAGTACAAACTCACCAAAAAGTGTAGCACTATCAACTAAATAAAATCCAAATAAAATATATGTATAAGGAGAAAAGGATACAGCCGTAAAAGCAAAGCAGACCAAGAAAAAGTAAAGAAAATCATTACGCTCGAACGCGCCAGTAAACAAGACATGACATTCATTTGTTTTAACTAACCAGCAACAACAAGGGTATAAGCCCCGCATGCCAATCGATGCGGTGACCTAAAAACACAGACAGTAACCAAGCAATCCAAACGACTATCTGGTTACCCATCTACACAAGCATCTAAGGCATTAAGCCAAACAATCGTAACATCAATTCATTTATCTTAAAAGTGACCCTTGCTCCGTTTGTGGACGGGGAGATAAACAATGTTTCGTATTGCGTTACATATCTGCGAATATTTGAAAGTATAACTTAAGTCGAGTTTAGCTATCTTTTTCTTTAAGGCACTAAAATTTTTACTTAAATTCCAATAAGTAAAGTATAACTAATCAAAGCTGTAGTTTAAGATGTAACCATAATAAAAATTCAATAAAATTATAAAAAGATTTATAGAAGACCGCATTAATTCTGCTTTAGCATCAGAGCTTCTTAATTTACTTAATTTACTTTATCCAAAAATGCACAACGGTTTGTACGTATGAGTAGATACAATTTGCTACACAATTTCACACATACACTTATAGTGCAGCAAAAACCTATTTTTTCTATTGTTTTGCATAGAGTTACATAGAAAGTGACCCACAAACTTTTGCCTCTTTTCTTATCATGCGGAAGAAATCAGTCTACAAGACCGCCCTTGGCGCTGTTTTCAACGCCCAGTCACGAGAGTTAATCAGTTTAATTAGAAAATGCCACACGGGTCAGTAAGCTTGGCCGAAGACATTGGCTCGGTTACGAAGTGGATGGTAGCAGAGTTAGAACAAAAGTTCAAGTAGTTCGAATATCCTTAAATATTTATATATACATCTATATGTATACAAAACAAGAGCGAAAGGACATTGTTCAAAGAGCATATGAAGCTTAGTGTGCACAAGCGTATTTGAAAGTTTCGCTTTAATACGAAACAAACACTTGTGCTTGAAGTTGCTTTTAAATGGCTATTGTTAGTCGTTTATAGACGTGAGAAAAATAAAAACATACTTAGCTTTCTCTGCTAACCACTTTTCATAGCTAACCACTACAACTCAGCGGCCGTATTTACTACTAAACAATTTCGATTTCTCAACATTTTTGTGTATTTTGGGAAATAGCAATCTCGATCCCACGGCAAGTCCAATTGAAACTGTAGGCCGAACGACATCCAGAGTCCACATGCTAGGATCGAGATACCCATCTGACCATACATACCTAGGTGAAAACGCCCTTCACCTTGGAATTGGGGTTATTCATGAGAAGAAGTCGCAGCTCAGGAGGCATTCAGAGACGTGAAGTTGAGCATTTGAGAATTTTATTTTCCACGCTGGTCTATCTCTAACCAGAACTATAGCTAAAAACATGACCATAGCTATAGCCTGTGGAGATTATAGCCGCTCATCCTAAAGTACATGTCAACGGTTTTTGGTAGAAATGATAATCTATTTGCGTAATTATATGCCATTACAATGGTTATAGCCAGTTAGCATGAGGTCCTCGTATCTGAACCTTTCTCAAGCTGCCAGCAAAGTTATGCTTATTATTGGTGATGGCTGTTCTTCCGAAAGGATCAGAAGATTATGCATTCTGGAACACTTGTGAAAATTCGCTAAGTAGAAAGAAGAATTACGCTGAAGATGGCACAGCCCCGAAACCGATTTTTTTCGTACGAGACCCTGTACTCTGCCAAGTGAGGGGCACGTCAAATAACGTCTGTTTTTCCCCATAGCTTGTCATTCAGCCAGAGATTAACTACGTAGACTTACGAAATTGATCAGGTCTAACCTTTCTATGGGGAACCCCCTGTCGTATCCGATATGTAAGTGCGTAAAAAGAGAGAGGGAACGGGTGAGCTGCAACACTGTCCATACTCCATATTAATTTTAAGGAAAGAATCCACAGCCTAAAGAAACTTTTTTTGTTAGATTCTGCAGAAGACAGAAATTTCTCTTATTAAGTTATCTTTATATAGCCGACAATTAAGCGTGGATTAGCTTTTTTTTAAAAAGTTCCGAGACCCTTTCGTGACTTTGGGCGTCTCTTTGGGGGTGGAGATCTCTATGAGCAGTAAGAGCTAGCGGCATAAAAAATTGTATGCTAGGAACAATTTTGAAAAGGTGAGTTCAATAAATTCAAGACAACGCAAAACAAATTTAATAGTGGAAAACGCTTAAATATGTGCGTGCCATTTTAATGTATATACATTTTGCAGTGCGCATTTACAAAATCCGCACTAGACATGTCTTTTACGCAATAATCTAGATAATTACTAGTATTTCAATGAGCTAAAATTAACCTTGTCCCTACCCTACCCGTACTTAAGTCGACCCTACGGCGCTTTGTCTTGCGTACCCGTACTTGCATAGCGATTTATCTGGGTAGATAGCATTCAGCTTTAGAAATGCCACTAAACCGACGTAAAATACATATATGAAATATTGAAATGCTTTCCAGGTTTAAGTTTGCCAAATCATATTTGCAAACTTCAGCATACATACATACATATATACGAGTATGTGTATGCAAATCGTGTCGGCACACGTGATTTGTTGAAATGCAGGGTGGCATTGCGTAAAATCACGTGAGCTTAACACAAATATGTGGTTATATCACCTAAGTAAGAAATCTCAAAAAGCAGGGAGTGTACGCGTATGCACGTATGGAAGTGTGTAAGGAGTGTGAAAGCAAGTGCGCCTCGAAGTATGTTTCGCCTGGTACGTGCGTGAAAAGTTTGAAAATTTATTTAATTCCACACGCCTGCATAATCTCAAGCTTTACGGCGCTCTCACATGCACATGCTTGGTTCACAGGTGAAAACCAACACACATACAGACAGACTTGAACACACACTTACACACACATACCTATAATTCACCCCATAAGTATAGCACAGACAAATGACAAAAATTTAATACCCGAACATTATTTGCAAGTTTTCATGGCTTTTGTTTGCCGAAAATATGTACATACATATATATTTATAGTATGTGTGTTCGTCTCCATATGCATATGCATGTAGCTATAGTATTTAAGTATGCAATACTAGGGTGGTGCAAAAATGCATGTGAGAAAGTAAAGACGGAATTTTTTTCTTGACATCAAGAAATATTCAAAGGACGCTCAAAAGTCGATCGGAAAACTCTGCTTCTCTTCAGAAGATTTCCCATAATAATATGTAATTATTTATTTAACTATATTTTCATAACCCAGAAAATGAAAAGGGGGACCAATAAAAAATCTTTAGTATTAAAAAATGGTTAATTAAACAATTGGATGTTATTATTGCAAGTCTACTGAAGAGAACCAGAGTTTTCCGATCGAAAAATATTTTTTTTTTCCTAAAAACACATGGA
Source organism: Rhagoletis zephyria (assembly GCF_001687245.7). NCBI lineage: Eukaryota > Metazoa > Arthropoda > Insecta > Diptera > Tephritidae > Rhagoletis > Rhagoletis zephyria. The sequence continues at coordinate 694 of NW_016163296.1, read as the reverse complement.
AAATTTTGAGAGCCCTGTAAATTATTTTTTCATTTGATATATTTTTTTTGATACAAAACAATCCTAGGGGATAAGAGCATTTAAATTCCGACTTTCCTTTTTTTTTGGACCATCCTAGTGCTACATGCCACCATGCGAATTCCCAGACATTAAGACGTGCCCATACATTTTGTCTGAATTTGATGATGACTTGGAGACTCTCTTTTCCGTAACCTTTCTTATGCTACTTATGTAACGTGAGCCCTAAATTCTTCTAAATAATTTTCATTTTGAATCGTGCATGTACGGTGGCGAGAATGTAAATAGGGATGGGACATATTAATCTTAGCAATTTTTGGCTATCATTCTTTGTTTAAACATTGCTTATTACTTTTTATGAAAATATAGCTTACTACCTACAAAAACCACGTACATCAAAATCCAAAAATTTTTAGAAGATTTATAGAAATTCGACAAATTTTGACAAATTTTGTAGCAAGCTTGAATTGCAAGCCTGAATTGTCGTTGATTTTTGGCAATTTTTTGTTCGCCTATTTTTTTCGTATGAGGAAAATCGGCAACAACGTAAATAAAGAAAAGATTCCACAAATTAACTGTAAGTTCTGGCTACTTAAATTTTTCACTTTGTTATACTAAAATTTAATGGGATCTTCTTCTTCTTATTTGGCGCTGTAACCGCCTAAGCGATTTTGGC
>NW_016163295.1:19524-37391 GCF_001687245.7 Rhagoletis zephyria | reverse complement strand
GGTTGTACATATTTTTTTGTATTATTTTAAGATTTACTTTAACAAAGTCTAAGCGGTAGAAGATATAGCTTCTACTCATCAGACATGTTTCTCTAGAATCAGCAGGAGACGAACCCGCATCATCGATGCGCAAAGTCAGTAACGCTAACCGCTGAGCTAACAGTGTATTTTTGTTGTATGGATCTTCCAGTTCTTCATCGTTATTTTACACTAGGCTAAGTGGTTGTTTATATTTTTAATAGGTGGAAAATGGCTGAGAGGGTTAAGTGTTTTAAATTATCCGAATTCGATATGTGATGAAGAATTGCTTGATTTCGTCGATTCCAAAAAACTTCAAAAATTCAGGGTTTTATTCAAATTTAAATATCTATTTGTGCTGCTCAAACGCCTAAAACTGGCTTTTTGAGTATCATAATCATGTTCAGTAATTAATGTAACCACTTAATTGTAATCAACTGTGTTTAACACTTCAATAAAAATTTAAATATAAAACATTACCTAGCAGTCAAACTGAGCGCGTTAATTGAATAATTCGTTCGTTCATAAGATGCTCTACGAAATAGCAAAATAACGCACAGTATTGTACCACAATAGCAATTTATTTACCAGTCCTTAATTTTACGGGTGACTTGCAGAATTGGTCGTTTTGCAAATATTGAAAATATGACAAATTTTCTTGACTTTTTACAACGCATAAATATTAAAAATAAAAATTTCTTTTTATTTTGTAGTTTTCTGTTTTTTTTTGAGAAAAAATTATTATTTAATCATGAGGTATAGCAGCATGAAATGTCACAATCTGCTGTTCTTAAAGAAAAAGTCCCCTCAGACGACTAAACAGATTTGGCTTAAAAAATCTGCATAAAAATATTTAAAAATATTTTCAATGGAATCGTAATAATGAGATTTTTGATACTGTTATTTACATTTTTCAACGATTGACTTACAATAAACTTAAATAACTGGGCCAAAACTATTTTGATTTAACTTATGGGATCTCGGTAGAAAGGTATTTTTCCACTAATTTTATTTATGTGCAAAAAAATTCATTCGTGTTCCAATTTTTTTTTTTTTTTTTTTTCAAATACCAACACATATCAATTCAACTTTGAATGATGTTCGTTCGTTCTACCCTTCTCTTTCATCCTTTGAATGAGCTTATTAGCTAAGAAATAAAAAGGGCGAGAAAATATCTTTCCAATGGTACCTCACAAGTCTAAATCGGAAGAGTTTAGGTTCAGTTATTAAAGTTTTTCTTATACCAATCTTTGAAAAAAGTTAAAAAAAACAGCATCAAAAGTCTCTGTTCAAAAATTTTTTATTGATTTATTTATTTTTTTTTAATTTTTAGTACATATCGACGCCTCCAAACCATACTATGCTTAGACTTGGCATAGTATGGTTTGGAGGCGTCGATATGTACGTCTGCTTGTACGAAGACATTACTTCAACGAACTTTAACTAAGGCCTTCATATAGATGCAGATTTATTTACAATAAAACCCCATATTTGCATTAAGAAACGAGGGTGCTTAAATTCTTAAACAAAAAATTTTATCAATTGGAAAAAATCGGAACGTCCGAACAACTTCGAACAGTTTTTGGCAGCTACTAAACATCGTTAGGAAGTTTAAGTTGATGCAATGGTTATGGCTGCTTATTATTCTAACAACCATTCATACATCATTTTTTTGTACCGTTAACAGATTCGCAGAATTTAGCAAAAATCATCAGTCATATTCGATACGAGTTCCATTTTGGGAACGTCCGAACGGGAACTTTTAATCGCTATTCACTTACCATATAACATTTGTGGAAAATATTTTTATTGACTTCAGATAGGTATTGAGATGATGAATACTCATGACCAGGGAACGGATTTTATGGAAATTGCCTTTTTTTCTGCTAAAGAGATAGAGTATATTCGATTAAGAATATATACATATATAGAATAGAAAGAAGGGGTGTGGATAAAATTGTTAAGGGCGAGGAAAACGCTCTTATTCCTGATAAAATGAACGTTTAAAACGTTTTAAATTGGGCTCAACTTGTATCAACTTGCGTCGAGCGCACATTTAGTACATTCAAGGCTTTTCTTCGCGAAAATCGAATGAAAATGCTGCCAGAAAACTTCAAAATGCATCTTGTGGTTCAATGTTACTACAACTATACAGATTAAAGTTTTATGAGTTAGAAACTCGAAAGGATAAAATAGTCAAAGATTCAAAGTACAAATTTTTCATATAATGAAACTAGTTCATAGTTTTTCTCCTTTTACTTGTAATATAAACATTTCTAAAACAAATGTATTTTTTGATTGTTGTTCGTATTTCCGGCCTTTTTTTAGTGTCTTTTTTGCTTTTTTTGCAATACCTAGTGCCTTTTTCTGCTTTTTTCGCTATTTTATTTTGCCTTTTCCATGCTATTTCGTTACTTTATTTTGCCTTTTTATAGGTTTTTAGGTCCTAAAAATCCGTTCCACTTGCACTTAAATGCATGCCACAACTCCAGCATTAACGATTGAAATTCTTTTCGTTAAAACCCAAAATATAATTATTTTGATAATTACCTAAACGATAAAAAACTGAATCATTTCAACAGAAACGATTGATTGTTTTTGGTAAGTAAACGCTAAAATTAACGTTACAATGCATCTTTGGATTCATCTCCGAAAATTTTCTTGCGGCAGCAGCAATACTGTGCGGTTAAATAGCAAACCTCAGCATATATGTAATCTGCCAAGTTGCTAAAACATACACCTTCCAAAACATTTATGTTAAATAGTAAAAGATACAACTTCTGTTACACCTTGCTATATAAAACGTTGGTAATTACCACAGAAGTTATTGAGTAAAAATATAAGAAGTTGCCATATTATTTTGTAATAAATTCTTAATGTGAATGGAAAAAAAAATAATAATAGGCAGCAGATTTTAAATTTAAAAAACAAATCGGAGTAAACCTTCGCCGATCGGAGCGAAGTCCGGACGCTGCGCGTAACCTAGTTGACGGCGAAGAAAGACGCGTAATCATAGATATATACTTTTTGGTGGAGAAGCTCGGCCAAACACTTACTTACGTGTAAGCGTCAATTTATTATACTATTATTGTGATTTTCTTTTTCAATGCTACTGATAATGTTGTAGTTGATGGGTAGTATTTGACCGCCACAGTCAAAAGTTTTAGTAAAAGCAAACTGTTGCAATTCAGAATTACTACAAACATTACTTTTCATATTTCATGGCGTATGTATTCCGACATTCAAGTGGCGGTAATTAAACCTGACTTAAGAAATTTGATAAAACACTAAACTAACTGATAAAAAGTACTTAAATCAGTTAACCAAAAATCAAGTAGCCTGCAAGTGATTAACTGAAATTAGTGTTAGTGTGCGCTGCGTAAGGCCAGAAGCTGGAGCACGAATACCTTGCTGTTGTCTCGTTGGTAATAGTAGTAACCCATGCAGAGCCAATACAACCGGCTCACACATTTGCTAGTCATCCAATAACCAGTTTTTCTTGTAGCGGTAAAAAAAAAGAAATCGAATTGCTGCTGCTGCTTTCGTTGTTGCTTCATAAATTTATATATGCACATACAAATAAATGTATGTTTGTATGTATGTACATTAGAGTGGTCCAAAAAAATTAAGTTGGAATTTTAATGCCGGCACCCCCTAGGATTGTTCTATATCGAAAAAATATACCCCTATTTTTTTATTTTGAAATCAAAAAAATATTTAGGGGGTGCTCAGAGCGCTCAAAGTTTTCCATGTATTTTATATAGAGAAAAAAACATTTTTCGTAGAAATGGTATAAAACTCTTAAAAATCAATATTTTTCAATCGGAAAACTGTGGTTGTTTAGACGCGACTGCTAACACCAGGCGCCTAAATGCATGCTATGTACTGCTGCATGTGCAAAAATTTCCTTCATTAAATTAATGAAATTTATGTACATGCACTTCTCAACTGCCATGTAATAAAACTTTCTTAAGTTTTAATTTGATGGCAGTTCAAAGTATGCTCTGCCTAGTCGGATGCATCCTCCGGACACTGCTTCCGGAGCATTCTGCGGACTCTGCATGGCTTACAACCATGCGGAGGTGGTAATAGTTGATTACCATTGGCCACAGTGCCTACCCACTACTTTTTGGTCCAATAAATATTTTTTTTATATACATACATGCTAACATACTGGTCTCCCCTCTCACTGAGTTATTCAGTGGTTCTCTTCAGGAGACTGCCAGTATTAATATCCAATTGTTTATTTAACCATTTTTTATGATTAAAGATTTTTCCATTGCATTTTCTAGGGGTTTTGGAGGACCTATAAAATATAGTTACTATGAAAAAATGGTTAAAGAGACAATTGCGTATTATNTTGTTTTTCCCCCATATAAAATACATGGAAAACTTTGAGCGCTTTGAGCACTCCCTATTTTTATTTTTTTTTTTCAAAATAAAAAAATAGGGGTATATTTTTTTCGATATAGAACAATCCTAGGGGGTGCCGGCATTAAAAATCCGACATACAAATTTTGGACCACTTTAATGTACATATGTAAATAATAAAAAATTAAACATCGGAAGAATTAAATTAAGTAGTTACTTATATATGTACATACTTATATTGCTTCCCAGGTTATACCTTCACAAATTCACAAGTTTTTGGTGTTTTACTTTCTAAGTTCAACGTAAAATGAGAGCAAAACACATGTTGCTGAAATCCAATACTTATAACTACTACAAAATATGTACATACCCTGCAAACCAAAGTTCCCGAAATCTTAAGGAAATCGTTAGGGTATCTCATTGCTGTAACGATTTTTTTACGAATTTTCAAAGAAAATTATATGAAGTGGTTGACACGAACTCGTAAAGAAATTTCTGTACGAAAAATAAAGAAAATTCTGGAAAAATTCTGAAAGATATTCTTCACATAGCAGCATTATTTTCGTTGCTTCACAGATTTTCTTCCGGAATTTCGTAAAAGAATTGAAGTGTGCGTAATATATTTCATTTTAGAAAATTCGGCAAAAAATCCAATGAAATCTTAACGAATTCTTTAAAATTTCTTTACAACGCAGAATACTCTGAAAAATGGTTTACAGGGTACATATGACATGTTTAATAATATAGTGAAGTAACTCAAAATTTACGTTTTTCATTATGCAATTAATACGCTTGATAAGTAGAATAGCCCGACTTCCCAAATATCGCGAAGATATGTGTTTCTCCATCTGTCTTTTTGTACATACATATGTATATGTACGAATTGCATGGTACAATAATTGCAGGTATTGTTTTCCAAGAGAGTTTTGCTTCACATCGAAATTCGTGCCCCCTTATTTTCGTTTTGATGCAGTTCAATGTTGATTACTTTTATTTGGCTTTGTTTTTTGTTCGCTCAATTTAATTTCTATAATTTTTCAAAATAGAAAAATCGTTTGAAATGAAGTGAGCCATACAAATTTTGAATTTAGTCACTAAGCAAATGTTTTTTTTCGGCTTTTGCAAATTAAATAAGTCATCTGCAAGAAGGTTTGTGTAAAAAAATACGTGTACATACATATGTACATATATGATATATGGGGTATGGAAATATCCCTTTTGCCTAGCAGTACCTAAGCCTTTTACAGGCCTATTCTGCTAGTAAGCGAACATTTTGTAACAAGCTAATTTTGTTACCAACAATTGTCACCACTTCTTGCAACCGCAATTCTATTTACCTTGGTAACCTTTTAATTTATTCAGCAATTCAGCTATGAAGTTTTGTTGAAATTCTGGTGTTGCATATTTCACGGGGCAATATTTTGTTACCTGCTCATGAGATGGTAACAAAATTTACCGGTTAAAAGAGTATGGAGAGTACGAAAAGGGTTTAAAAATTGACAGTAACTTTACTAACCGCAGAATAGGCCGGTTAGTGTGGGCAACAATGATATTTTTCAAATAAGGCAGATCGGACCATGTATACCATGTACGAACTGTATGAAGCTTGCACAAATTGCAAAAAAATTAATCAAACTTCAAAAAATTGTCATCAAAATTTCAAAATTTTTAATTAGACTATTTAGAAAATTTTCGGGTATGCAGTTTTGTAGCCCATTCAATTTTAGTATAATAAAGTGCAAGTTTCAAGTCGCTAAACATTACCGTTGATTTTTTAGAATTTTTTTTGTCGAGGGTGTTGCGGATTTTTTTCCATGTAAAAAAAAATTTTGATCATGTGCAAGCCATGTGTTACATGTATTTTGTTTTTGCTTTGGCGGCATAAACTGTCAAAATTTGTAAGAGTTTGTGTAGAAATTCAAACAAAATTTTTCAATTTGATATCAGAAGCCGTGCGGCGAAACACATACACAAAATCAGCTGAGCTAGTAACACCACCTTATATAAATTCGCCTTGGTGCAAGCTTTGCACCAATTAATTATATTTTAAATGAAAATTATTAAAAATAAATAAATAAACATAATTTGCAAGCAATATCGTTTTGAATTTCGTTGCTAATTAGTGGCACGCATCTGTATATATGTATATATAAATATATATACGGCACTTCATAGCTAAGGATAGTTGGCAGCCCTGTTTATAACTTTTCCCTTCGAATCTACCATAATGTTGTGCTTGGGCGAAGACCACATTCCGAGTGAAAATAAATTGGGGACCTGGCGTACAGGCCGTTACAGTGACAGGTTTTCGCTTCTTAGAGGATCTCTTTAGCCAATTTAATGCTGAAAAAGCCCTATCTAAAAACCTTTTTTTTCAAATTTCGGCCGTACTTTTGTATTTCGGCCGCACTGTGCGAACGTGAATCGTAGTCTAATGTACAGTGAATGAATATGAATACAAACTTAAATTAATAACCAATTTCCCTTAATTGATTCCTGCAAATGCCGTTATGTTCACATTCGTACCCATATGTACATGTGTACATATGTATATGCAATAATTGACTGAAGGCAAAACTAGACTAAACAAATCACAAGCAAAAAATACCACATTCGCAAAATTAAGAAGTCGAGATGATATAAATTTGTCTAAACCCCTAAATGTATCTCAAAGTAATAAGCTGCGAATTGCACTAATAACAAAATTAACTAATTAAATTACCAATTAACCTGCTGTTAAGTTGCTACATATGCAAATGTAATTTTCGCTTGTACCTTCTTGCGTTTGTGTGCATTAAACTTAAACGTGTTAAGTGATTTTTTTAAGTAGTTTTCGTAAAACGTAAATGTATAGATACATATGTATGTATGTATGTACAGAAGTAAACACATACTTACGTACTATGTATTAGGGATGCCAGGTCCCAAAAATCCCTGGATTTGCTCGTAGATATTAATTCCGTGATCCCGAAAAAAATTTTGAATATCGAATTGAAAGTAAGTACTTTTTTTGATTTTGGAAGTATGATTTTTTAAAATGCCCTTTCGACTACAATTAACAAAAATCTTGAAACTGCACTTTTAAAAATCCACTGCCGGAACAAAGTATTGGCACAGCAAATTTTTCACAATATATGCAACAATTTTCATTCTAATATTTTTCCGCCAGTTTTATATAAAAATATGGTTCATTCAACAACAAAAAACATAAATATGTAATTCCTAAACTTTGTGCAAAACTCGCGAAAATTCAGCAAATTTTCATCAAAATTTTCAACTTTTTAATCCGATTTTGTAGAATTTTTTGAGTATGCAGTTTTGCAGCCCATTAAATTCTAGTAAAAAAATGCAAGTTCGGAGTTAGTCAAAAATCGTGTTGATTTTTGAGAATTTTTTTTTTTTTTTGAAGGTGTTTTGCATTTTTTCCATATAAAGTATTTTCGAAAAAAAAAAATTTTGTATGGAAGAGACTGCGTGAAAAAAAATGCCAAAAATCAAAGGTAATTCCTAGCTACTTAAAACTTGCACTTTATTATAAAAAAATTTATTGGGCTACAAATCTGCACACTCAAAAAATTCTAAAAAATCTGATTAAAAAGTTGAAAATTTTCATGAAAATTTGCTGAATTTTCGCGAGTTGTGCACAATGGAATTGGGAATTATATTTTTATGTATTTTGTTTTTATAGGAAATTAGCGGAAAAATATTAGAATTAAAGTTGTGCATATATTGTGAAAAATTTGCTGTGCTAATACTTTGTTCCGGCCGTGTACATCCTGAGCCAGTTTTTGAAGAAGATTTAAATGAATATACTCATAGCGTCGCAAATGTAAACGAAACAGAAAGTTTGAATTTTCGCGAGTTTTGCACAAAGGAATTAGGAATTATATTTTTATGTATTTTGTTTTTATAGGAAATTAGCGAAAAAATATTAGAATTAAAATTGTGCATATATTGTGAAAAATTTGCTGTGCCATTACTTTGTTCCGGCAGTGTATATCCTGAGCCAGTTTTTGAAGAAGATTTAAATGAATGTACTCATAGCGCCGCAAATGTAAACGAAGTTTTAAGAAAAAGTTACATAATTTTTTAAATCAACCTACTCAAACTTCCTCAAATCGAAAAACTTATAATTTATCTGACGTGCCGGTAAAAGAATCTCAAATATTTTGTAATGGAGGAGATAGGAGCAAAGAACGTAGACAACAAGAAGGCTGCTCTTACGTGCATACTCGTACTCGGACTCGTACACCCTCAAAATTTCGAAAAAATTACGAAAATTGCGAAAAAATGTTTTTTTTTTTTTATTAATTATCACTTCGCAAAGTACCTGGTTTGTGATCTATGCGTTCCTCAATCACATGGGTTTTCAAATACAGTTTAAAAAAATTATTAGTTCAAGACTTGTCTGTATTAATAAATAAATATGTGAGTTTTAAAATCAGTTTATCGTATATTTTAAATAGTTTTATTTTATGGGATGTATGTTTAAATGCTTTCAGTTATTGAATTTTTACTCATATTCATAAAAGTTATGTCTCAGTGTTAATCCCGGGATATTGGCATCCCTACTATGTATGCACTTGTGTACACGGGCAACGAAGTGAATAAAAGCTGATACATGTATGTATGTATACCTTGCTGTTGTCGTCGTCGCATTCGTAGTCGCTAACGACTCATCGTTTCGAAAACGTGTTGATAGCGATCTTGTTGTCACACTGGTCCAGACCAGATCATGCAAAAGGCAAATATTTTCTCAGAATGTACATATGTATGTATGTATGTAAGTAGATATGTGTTTGTATGTAATATGTATGTATGAAAAATTGGTATAAGTTTTGTGTTTTGCTTGTTTTTTATTTAAAAAGGCAAAAATGCCTAAGTATTTGATGTACTTTTTTCTTTGAATATTACGCTCAAAAACGCCTTACCTCTCCACCTTTTCTCAACAGGACATGACGACAACAATTGGGTTGTTCACACTTCCCTCAACTCATATCAATTGTAAGTATTCATGTGTGCTATTTAGTCATCAAACCTTACAACGCCTTAGCAAGAGCAAGATTTTACTTTACCTCGTAAGAATTTGATTCAAGTTGACACTTTTTGTGTCAAAAGTGTTATTGAGCTTTTTACCCACATCACACATAATTGTAGTAACATTTAATAATAAATTTTTTCGTAGAACAGTTTTTAAAAAAATATCCCGGAGGCCCATGGTGGAATAATAACAAGGTGTTATCAGTAGCGACGTGTTTGTTGTGATTTTGACAACATCAGCATGCTGATTTTCAGTGCTGCCGATCTTAATTTTAATACCAACATTCGTTGTGAAATAGTATTTAAAATACTCCATTTGAGTAATTCGTTGTATAGTGATTTTTTAAGAACTTGGAGCTTTCAGAACGATATTAATATCTAAAATTGCTGGATTTGTATAATTTTTGTCCTCGAAAAAAAAGATAAAATAAAAGATATCGTGGTTATCAATGGAAAAAACGTACACAAAAATCGTATGGAAATGCGATTTTTTTATATTAAATAACTCTTGCTGCATTGTCATAATATTGAGCCAAATAAACTACTGATACACTAGAATAGAGTGGCTGCATGGTTAAATTAGGAATTCGCTTATATTATCGATATTTATGTGTTTTAATCTATTTAAAAAGTCATTTACAGTCTTATAGGAAATTGCCTTATTTTACGGCTTTTACTTTTTTAAAGTTACAATATATGTCCAAGCTGTGTGGAGCTGCCGATACAAACATATATTCAGGCTTATAAGCCTGTAATTATACATACTTTTTTCTACATTTAATTTGAAATAGTATACACCAACGGATTAAAAGTAGCAAATAATTAGTACCTTTTCTAGTACTTTAAAATGCGTGACCGGAATAGTCTTGCCGAAAAAGTGAGGTTAAGTTACTGACAACATCTTGTTATTATTACACCATGCCGGAGGCCAATTCTTTTTCTGTGAAAACGTGAATCAAACCATTTTTTATCACGTCACAAAAAAAATTACGTTTCTGTTTACAAATGGAAATAAATTGATTTGTTTAAAAGTTTTCGCTGTGAAAACTTTATTTTCACAGATTTTTGTGCGTGTGAAAAAGAAAAGTTGAGCATTTTTCTCAAAACCACCATAAAGAAAATAGTTGTCTTAAACTCGCAATAATTTATCAAATAATGACATGCTAGATGTTAATGGAAAAGCCTCTCACGATCGAGAATCGCTTAAAATGATATAATGAAACAAAAAGTAGCTGAAGGAGCATGAAGAGCGAACTATTTATAATTTATACACGGTCGAAATAAGATTAAAACGAAGCTTACTCAATGCTTACAAGTCCATTAGCCCGTTTCTGTAACTTTTCTCTACCGATTATTTCTCTACTGGTAGAGAAAATACGTCACTCTCACCTACTAATTAGCAGTAGAGAACGGGGCGGCGAATTCATATCTCAATTCGCCTTGGTAGAGAATTGTTACAGAAACGAGCTACAGATAGACATAAGCTCGGTTCTGGAAGAAAAACGCTGGGTATTCAAGTGAAGCGGTATCGTTCAACATTAATGAGGTGTTCAGAAGGGTGTCGTATGGTGTGGTATGTCATAAAAATATAAATGACTAATATCAAATTCGGCGGTGCGAAAGCTATCTTACTAGACATATTATAAATTTTCTCACTTTCAAAAAAAAAAATATGTTGTTCTACTATGTAGTTTCGAGTCCTCTTTTCGTATACGTACATATTTCACCGTTAAAAAACTTTACAGCAAATATAGTAGATGTAAAGCCGTTTTAAAATAGGCGCAATAGATGTGCGACGCCGAATTATTTTTGAGGTTTTACATATAAAACGTAAACACCAAAATTTGTCACACAGCTTGAAAGTAAAGTGTTTCTCGCACTTGCCTTACTTGACCTTAATCTATGCTAGCAAGTTGGCACAGCACGTTCATAAATTAATTGGAACCTTGCCGATGGAGCTGTCCCCTTTGATCGCCGCCCGTTACAGTGTCGCTTTGATCTTGTTGGTGTTTTAAATACAAATAGTAAATAAATACATATGTCGAAATATTCCAAACTTGGGCTTTTTTCACACACCCATATGTATACATAGTATGTGTAGTCACGTGAAAAATAATAGGGGCACGACATTTTGACCAGTTTTGGCTATTTTTTCTTTTGTTTGTTTAAAGCAGGGATCGCACGATTTGTACATTTGTACATTTTGGCAGGCACAGAGTGTTGTTGTCTAGAAATAATGAGTTCAGCTCAATAACAGCTTTCCAAACAACACCACTCTGTAACTCTGAAATTGTACAAATCTGTAGAGATGTACAAATCGTGTGATCCCTGTTTAATGTTTATTATTTTTTTTATAAAAATACAGCTCATTACCTAACAAAAATCATATAAGTCCAAATTTCAAACTTTGTAGATAAAGAAGAAAAATTCAACAAAAGATTACTACAACAAACTTTTTATGAAGAATTTTTAGAAAAATCTGAGTTTTATAAATGAGAAATCGCTGATTTTCTTCCATACAAAGTGTGTTCGACAATTTTTTTTGTATGGAAAAAAAATAATAACATCATCCGCAAAAAAAATATCAAAAATCGACGTGAATTCTTAGCCACTTAAAACTTGCACTTTTTAAGCTAGAATTCAATTGGCTATAAAACTGCATACATATGATTTTTCTAAAAACTCCTAATAAAGAGTTTATTGTTGTAAAATTTTGTTGATTTTTTTCATTTATCCTCTAAGTTTGAGATTTGGACTTATATGGTTTTTGTTAGGTAATGAGCTGTATTTGTATAAAAGAATAATAAACATTAGACCAAGCATAAGAAAAATAGCAAAAACTGGTAAAAAATTTCGTGTCGCTATTATTTTTCACAGGACTGTATGTACATACATACATACGTATGTGCATGTATACATAAATCCGTAAGAGTGTGTCTTCAATAAAGAATGAAAAACGCAATTGTGGTGTATTGGCGAGTTGTTTGACTTGTACGTGGTTATTTTTTTACTTTGTTTTGGTTTTGGTGTTTTCATGAATGTATTTTTACATACTCAGCTTAAAAGCATACGCAGTTGTATGCAAAAGTAATAAAATAGAAATCGGCATGTGAGGTGTGGTCACACAAATTTTACAGATTGCACAATTGCATGGCTGGAATTTTATTTTCTCTCATTATCTTTAATATTGGCCTGGATACTACACTTGAAGCCGAAAATATTCTCGCCGAGTATTGAAAAAAAAAATAACCTAAGTAAATCATGCAAAAGAACTCATAGTAAAGCTCCACGTTTTGAGATTTGCTAAATTCCATTTGTTTTCCCAACTCTTAGTTCATTCCTCTTCGCATTCTTATCCCTCTTTTAAATGCCTAAAACAAGTTCACCGCCAATAACTAAATTGAAACTACAATGGCTGTAAACTGCAGTGCCAAGTTTTTTTAGCTGCACACCATCGAACTACACAGCCGAACTATGCATCATCCATCGATTGCTTGTCGGAAAAGCCTGTTTTCGTGCGCGACATGTGCGCAATGCTCCTGTCTACGATTCCAATTCCTTTTTAAAAATGCTTTTCATGATACTTCATGGGATTACTTAAAATTTGTAACTATACGAGTATGTATGTAAGTATGTACTCACACAAAATTTAATTATTTTATAAATGATAGGTTAGGTTCGGCTGAAGTGATTGCTGGTGGACACACAAGCACACTTAGGCCCTCAATCGGTACCGTTGGGGCGCCGCACAATACCTCTGCCATCGACCCCAAAATTATATAAAAATAATGGTTTTATTCCCGGGCCCGAATAATTTTTATGTGGCCGTATAGGTATTTTTAACAGAAGACAATATGTACTGCGAAGAATTCTAGCAGGAGCTGTTAATGCATTGCCATTCTTGCAACCCTTTCATAAAGTATTTATGTACATATATATGAATGTATGTATGTATATGGCGTATGAAACTAGCTTAAACTGGTAACTAAAAGGCACTAACGTACAGTGCAACGTCGCCATTCAAACTGCTTCCAAAATTCACGATGTAGGGAGACTATCATTCTTGTCCAAAATTGGTATATACGCTTCTTTCTGGGAAAGGCAGAATAAGACTGTGCGAAAGCCGAAACCAGGCCGGACTTTGTTAACATTTTCTGAATCAATCCTCTAACGACCTTCCAAATTTCCTTTTGGGATTTTTTTTTTTAAGTAAAGGTCAAAAGGACCCTTTCAGGCGGGCGCTAATGGGTTACAATGTTCTACAATATTTCCCATGAAATTTTACTATATATGTCTTAACCTTTAATTTCGCTCAGACATTTATTTCAAAAATTTTTTCCACTTTTTTGAAAACTACACTATGCCCGGGACATGAAAACTTGAGTAGACCATAAAATAAAAATACGAGCTAACTTTTGGAAATCCATCAAGTGTTTTATTACTGGATACTTTCACAAAATGTTACCAAAGTCCGGACTGGTTTGAATTGTCATAAAATTGTCGCACAGTGATATTCATAATGTTTTTTAAGTTAAAATTTTTTCTAATCAAAACCATATAAATAAAAGTTTCAAGCTTTATACAAAGTTTAAAAAAAAATAACAAGTCTTCATCGAAATTTTTATCGTTTTGATCTGAAATTCTAGAACAATTTTGAAATTCTAAAACATAATGGGGCATATTCATAGTCGAATCAAAGATGGAACTAAAAATAATTTTGACTTTTTTTACAAATTTTTCTAAAAAAGTGATTTCAGAGAGCTGAAATTATTTTTACTTTCAAATTTGTTTTTGACCATGCATTTATCCCATTATGTTTTACATTGAAACGTAAATTTTTGTATCTAGTATTTCCTATCTTTTACTATCTAACTGATCTCTATATAAATGACTTCACCTGTTTCATGCTCTTTCCTACTGATTACAACAAATACAACGTTTTTTAATGTTATTACATTTTATCGCTTTTAACTTAGTTTTAAGTATTGCGAATTCATTGATAAAGCTATCCTCAAATCGAAAGGACTCGTCCTTCCTGATTATATTGTAACCTAAACTTACCTATTTTTTTAATAAAATTAGCAGAGGAAATACTGTATAAAAAAATGGCCACTAATGGGTTAAAATATGGTCATCAATGCATTAAGTCAAAGTCGAAAATGAGTTAAATTATTCATAATTTGCACAATAATAAAATCAAATTAACTTATCATAAGATATTACAAAAAATGGGTCACCAATGGGTTAATGCATGAGCAATAATGGGTTAAGACGTCAAAAATTTACTCTTAAAAAGTAGTTCAAGCGAGTCTAATGGAAAGAAAATGATTTCAGAATTTTGAGCACCCGCTTATATGGGGCGGACCCAGTGTGCGCCGCTAAGAAAAAAGGCATGTAAGGCTTCATTGTGGCAATATTTTGTGAATCGCGTTTCAAAACTCGTTTTCTTTTCTGACACCAATAAATCTAAAAACTGGGTAGATGGTGAATATAATTCGAAAATATAGATCAGCATGGAGAAACCTACTGAATCATATGAAAAAGTCGAATTCTAATGAAAGCTTCTATTGAAGAGCGGGACCAGGATATTTGGCAATGCTTTGAGGAAATCGCCAACGGCTCTGATACTGATTTCTGTTTTTCTACTGATGTGGATAGCCAAGAGGCGGAGAAATATTTACAGCTACCCTTATACCCAGACAAGAAGATCCTTTAATTTGGTGGAATCATAGACGGCCGCTGTTGTTGTAGTTGTAGCCGCTACAATAACCTCGCCCAGATCGGTCTTATCTCAGTCATTGTCATCAAGCTCAACAAGCGGAAGACCCAAAAAGCGTGCAGCCTCTATGGTGTCTGTCCACAGGGACAAGGGCGTTAGTTGTGTTGGGTTTTCCGGGCATGCGAAGAGATGTTTCGAGTCGTGGGGTATCTCTCCGCGTGCCGGACACTTCGAGTCGAAATTTTAGGAAATACCGTGCCATTTTCTATACGTCTCGACTCTCGCAAAACGCCATATATTGGGGTGTTGCCTAATACTTTTGGCCGAGGTTAAAAGAGTTGCTAAAGTCCCGTAACCATTGCATATGAATATTTGAAAAGTTGTTTTCTTTAATAAAATATTAAGGCCGGATCACCCGATTGGGAATTCGCCCAGAATTTTTCATAAATTGGAAGCCCAATCGTGTGATCGGAGATGTCGTCGCTACCATGTCAAACTCTCGAATGTGAAAATCGGTACTTTTCAGGAGAGCAAAGAAACTGTTGTAAAAATGTTGTTGTTATTGGGAGAAAGTGTGGGAATCGACACTTTGTCAAAGCCAAATATACTCTGCTTCTATGAAGACTAATCCAAATTCGTCGATTTGCCAACTTACATATCATTCTAAACGCGTACGCAAGGTATCATAAATGAAAAAATATTTTTGCACATTCAATAGTTTGACACGGTAGCGACGACGTATTGGGCTTTGTCCCAAACTTGACAAACAATTTTTTATGCATTTTCCAAATGAGTTTCAAATTAATTGTATCCAAACTTATGTGGTGTATCAGTCGTGTGAGAGATACAGAAATTGTCGTCCTAATGTTTTTTAGTTTGTAGGTGCCAAATAAAAAAAATTACAAATGTATTAATCGTAAGATCCGGCCTTTAGATATATTTTTTAAGGCCTTTCCTAATGATGAAAACGAAATATATTCACCTAATTTTATTTACTTTTTTATTTTTATTTATTTCTCCAAAAAAAAAAAAACAAAAAGTCGAATAAGTCAACACATCAGCGATGTCCTCGTCACGCAACAAATTCTTTAGTGGCGGTAAACTTTCGAATAAATCATCCCGTTCGTCAGGACTACGCATACTTTGGATACCGGGTAGGCACAAAAGCCATCCGAAAGGTCGTTTCGATGCGACCAACAAACAAGTGGTCCAGGCAAATGCGCAAAAGAAAAACGAAGTGTGGTCCTTAGGTGGGAGTAAAAATCAACGAGACCTATTAGATTCGTAAGTTTTTTTGCAATACATTCAATACCACATTTTGAACAAAATTAAAAATTGTAAATATTAAAATTTCGCAATAACAAGTGGGTGAAGGCATACATTTGCACTCGTAAGTTAATAGATTTTTAGTTCTTATGTATATTTGCATACATACAGCACAGTTATATATAAATACATTTTATCACAATTGATCTACATTTAATTTTTTTATTATGTATGTATAGTAGGGCTGTGCAATTAATTGATTATTCAATTTATTTTCATTAATCATAATGTAAATAACTCAATTATTCGATTAATTGGAAATTATGATTACTCAAATGTTAAGTTACTCGATTAGTGAAGAATTTTGCTTTTTGAATAATTTCAGACCTTTTACTCGATTTGTTCAAATAAATTACGGTGAGAGGTATGAAATTTTAAGTAGAAGCAATTGCTTAGTTTTTTATGCATACAACCCTATGAGTAAAATGACCCAGCCAGCAAAAGGTCTGCAAACGGATCCAAAAACGGAAATAAATTCTGATAAAATTGCGATGTCTCATCCGAAAGCGGAATCAGTTTTCGGACATTTTTCGGATACGTTCTCCACACTAAAGTGAACATTCGAAAAGTACATTTCCAAACGGCATGTCCAAAAACGGAAAAGTTGTTGGATCAATATTCCGGCATTTTCGAATACGTTTTCTTAAGCACATACCACTTTTTTACTTAACATTTTAAAATATCGGGAACAAACCAAAAAAAAAAATTAGCGATCACATTGTATAGATTAAACTATCGGACCTTGTTTCATTTTCTCTTTTGCTTCATTTCGTTATTATTCTATATATTTATTCTCATCCGTCACTTTATTGAATATCGAGTTCAAACGCGAATGAAAGGATACCACAATAAAATATCTGTAAATTAAGAAAAATTAATTAATTTTAAATATTTCTATTGATATACAGTATCGGTCATATCTATAGCACGCCATTTCAAAGTGATATTGTGTGCCACTTATGTTTATTTATGTATTTTTAAGAATTTTCAATTAAAATGCAGTTCTTTTTCTAACAAACCCCATATAAACCCAAGCTTAATAATTTGTAGAAAACTTCAAAAAAGTGCAACAAATTTTCACCTAAGTTTCAAACTTTTTTCTCGGAAGTGTTAGAATTTTTTCGAGTACACAGTTTTTTAGCCACTGCAATTTTAGTCTGATAATGTGCAAATGTCAAGTGGCTACGATTTACCGTTAATATTTTAGAATTTTGTTTGTCGCATTGGCTTCCATATAATGAATAAACTCAATTTATTTGTATATGGAAGAAATCCGCAACACCTTTGGCGAAAAAAATTCTAAAAAATCAACGGTCACCTTTAGCCCCTTGACACTTGCACATTATCAGACTAAAATTTATTGGGCTATAAAACTGTGTATTCAGAAAAATTC
>NW_016163295.1:0-17624 GCF_001687245.7 Rhagoletis zephyria | reverse complement strand
TTTTTTGAAGTTTTCTACAAATTGGTAAACTTGGGTTTATACGGGGTTTGTTAGAGAAAGAACTGTATTTTAATTGAAAATTCTCAAAAATACATAAATAAACATAAGTTGCACACAATATCACTTTGAAATGGGGTGCTATAGATATGACCGATACTGTACATATAATGTTCAGTAAATACACGACTGGTTTTTCTTGAAAATGTTCAGAATATTTTTATAATAATTATTTTCTTTATGAATTAGTTTACAATTCTTCAAAACTGGTCTTCAATTTAATTTTTTCTTTCACAATTTTCAAAATCGTTAAATACGGTTGCCGAAGTTTTCTTTTGAAAGAGGAAAAAAAAAACATTCCAATGGCACATTTTCAATAACCGAGGTCTTTCCGTTGTTCTATGGATAGAAAAATGTACGCAAAAGGCACGGTCCACAAAACGTACGTTTCCTTGCTGGCTGGGGAGTAGTCAAATATTCCAAGTACAATTAACACATAAAACGTAGAAATACCTTGATATTTTGAATAAGACGTTTGGGTTGGTGGGCGAAGGGGGATTCGGCGTGGCGCCTCCCAATACTGTGGATAATTGCTCGTTCGGTAACCAACCGCCTCTTCTTCATTCGGTCATTTGACAGTTCAACGTAAATAACTATTAGCTGCAAATTCGTATCGGTTTGTGATTTTGTTACATATGTGTTAGGTGGTCGGGGGTTGCATTTTTGTCAATGGCGGTTCATGCCCTCTCCAAAACGGGCGGTGGGAGGCGCCACGCCGAATCCCCCTTCGCCCACCGTCTCTTTAACCAACGCCCTGATTGGAAAGTTCCCCCCAACGTTTTGTCACTAGACACGAATAAAGGCGCACTAGTGTTTCGACGGCGAAAAAAGGCGCTTAAGAAAAACTTCGGCGAAGAAAGACATGTAACCTAGTGGGCGGCGAAGAGAGACGCGTAATCATAGATTTATACTTGGCCAAGGACTGTCACTTTAGCATCATTCCCCAAATCTCTTTGGGGAATCTACGTACACCCGCAAACATAGTTGACCGCGAAAATAAGTTCACACATCCTTCTTCGCCGTCAACTATGTTAAGAGTCTTCCTGCGCTGAAGTTTTTTGTATGGACCTTTTTTCGCGGTCAACTTTTGAGTTCGCGCCTTTCTTCGTGTCTAGTGCGGGTTTCTTTTTTCAAAAATTAAAACGAAATATTATTTCATATACACATATGTTAGTGTTTGGCCGAGCTTCTGCTCCGACTTGTGGCGTGCGCCTTGATGTTGTCACACAAAGCGGAGAGACCTACAGTTTTACGCCGACTCCGAACGGCGATTGTATTTTTATGAGAAGCTGTTTTTCATGGCAGAAATACACTCGGAGGTTTGCCATTGCCTGCCGCCGGACGACCGCTGTTGAGAAAAAACCTTTTTCTATATTTTTTTTACGATGTTGCTTTGACCAGGGCTTGAACCCAGGTGTTGATGAGTGGAAGCGCGCACTGCTTACCACTACACCACAGCGGCCGACTATTTCATATACATACACACTGTAAAAAAAGAAGTAAAGCATTTCCAAATCCAAATGTTTTAACGAGCAAACTTTATATTTTTTTAGTAATCATAAGACGTGTCAATGCAAAACTTTCAGAAGGCAGTTGCATGTAAAGTGTCTTTCGAAAAAGGTTTTTTTATTTTCGAAAGGCGAATTGCAGACTGCAGACTGAAAATATTACCACGTCTGACACGCTCTATAATCTAAGTAACTCGAACAACTGATTAACTGAACAATTGATTAGCCGAACAACTGATTAACCAACTTGCTCGAGTAATCGAATAATCGCACAGATATAATGTATGTATATAAAAAATGCAATTCATTTTTAGCTAAATCATACAACACATTTTGAATTAGCCAGCAACATTTAATAACATTAGAAACGCATAATAAAATGGGAGTTATACGAAATAAAACCATAGGCATACTTTTTATTTATTTATCAAAAACTAATAAAACATACACATGTATGTATAATAGGGTCCTCATCTCAAGTGATAAAGGGATAAATTCCTTAAATTTATAACTTTATTCACATTCTTACATGAACGCATCTTGGTAAATATTGCATAAAATTGTTTATTATTTAAATTATGTATATGGCTAGTTACGTTTCATTCCTATCTGGTCTATTGTGTGCATTTGCTTTTTACTTGTTCGTAGCAAAAGCGACCAGCTAGCAACCTGTCTGGCTTGAATTTTGCAAAAATTTATTCATTTATCCACCAAAATCGTTTGATAAAGTGATAAACTTTGGTTAAATAGATTTCCATACAGCGTTTGACATTTTATTTATCAAATTGATAAATTTATCATTTTATCAAGTTTATCATCAGTTTATCACTTTAGATGAAGGCCCCTAATATTTTGCTTGCGCTCTTGAAAGGCCTGTATGCAGCTCTCAAGAAAAGCAAACACTCCATATAAAATGACGTACAAGAAATGGCTAAGAAATTTTCTTGTGTAAAATTTTATTGAGGCAGTACGCAGTTCTTAAGAAATTTTCTACGCTTTCTACTACGCTTTTCAAACGTTTTTTGCGAAAAAAGAGCACAAGGCAACCCATGCTTGCAACAGAAATACATATATGCCCGTTCCATTATTTCTTGAGGAAAGAGCGGGCAACAGGCTGGTGAAGTATCAGTTGTCAAAATTCCTTGAACACACACACGAAATAATGGCAATTTTTTTCTTGACCGTTTCTTTGAGAGCTGCATACTGGCCTTAAGCCCAGAAAAGCAAAAACTCAATATAAAATGACGTACAAGAAATGGCTAAAAAAATTTATTGAGGCAGTACGCAGTTCTTAAGAAATTTGCTACGCTTTCTACTACGCTTTTCAAAGCATTTTTGTGAACCGTTTTCTTGAGAGCTGCATACTGACCTTTAGGGACAATTACTTATACTGCCTCATTTTGCATACCTTGTCGACCGTAAAGAGGATTTGAGGAATATTAGGAAGCAATTGAAATACTTAAACTCTAGTTTTGTATTATTATTAGGGCTGTTCAGGATCTTGTGCACATGAACTCGCATTTGCATATTTCGGTGCATTTGTAAATTCACAACAATAAACATGTAACAACATGCACATCTCACGTACGAAGCAAGAATATTTTTTTCTTTCAATCTACGCACTTTAAGAATTGTTGACGCTATTTGCATTTGAATTAGGAAATAGCATCATTTACTTTATTTCCACATTTTCGTTGACTTTATTTCACTTTTGAAAAGGTAATAATAATCACCAGGGTTGCAAACCACTCCAAAAAAAACGGTGCGGTTCGGTTCATTGGTTCGAACCACTCAGATAAAGCTTGTACCGGTACAATAACCGGTTCATGAGTATCCCTGAACCGTGGTTCGGTTCGGTTCAAATGGTTCTATTTTAGTATGCTAAAGGATACAAGTATTTCAAAATCTATAATATAAAAATAGAAGGCTTTGTTACTGAGATCAAATATCCACATGTATTGTGGTGGAAAAATAAATAGGAATGCGGCATTTTACCAAGTTTTGGCTATTTTTATTTTTTTTGTCTTTTTTTTAATGTTTGTATTTTTTTTTTTAAACATACAAATCGAAGTTTCTAATTTTCTACAAAAATTATGAAAATTCTGCAAAGTTTCATCTAGATTGCAAAATTTTTAATAAACGTTTTTATGAAGTTTTAACTTGTTTTTTAACATTTTTCGCGGATACAATGTGGGCTTTGTGTTTTTGTATAGAAGAAAATACGTGATATCCTAAACAAAAAAAAAACTATTTCAAATCAACGCGATCAAAGGGAAATTAGAAAAATTTTAATAAACTAGTTTTAAGGTTTGGACAAGTCGTGAAACACAAGACAAACACAAGCGTACTCAGGATTTTTAATTAACACTCAAAATCGTGGCTTAATGTTGAAACCCCCATTTTCAATAGATTGGAGCTTACACTAGGCCTTAACTTCACATTTACAAGTATACCTGTGATCAAAATAATAGGAGTGCAACATTTGACAATGTTTCTTTTGTTGATTTAATGTTCATTAATTTTTTATAAAAGTGTAGCTCGTTCTATAAAAACAACCATATGAATCCAAATTTAAATCTTTGTACGAAAAGTAGAAAAAATCTATAGACTTCAACAAAATTGCATCAAAGCATACATTTTTTTGATCGGAACTAAAAAAATCCGAATATGCCGTTTTATTACTCAATTATCTTAAAATTAACTTTTGAATTTTATTTTTTTTTGCTGGCGAAATTACTACTCACGGAGTTGCTATCAAACAAAAAAATTACAAAACTTGAAAAATGCTATAGTGGATTTTCATTTTGAACCGAACCGAACCATTTTTTGGAGTGGTTTTCGGTTCGGTTTTAGCACTTAAAAAACGGTTCGGTTCAAAGGCCGAAAAAGGCGACGGTTCGGTTCAAAACCGGTTTGCAGCCCTGATAATGACAATTGACTTTATTTCGCACCAGTATGCGAAATAATGTCAATTGACGTTATTTCTGTTGATCTTGTTACCTGTCACCGTCTAGGGGATAGGCGTTATTCTGTCAGCATATAAAGGCATTAGAGGCCTTGTTAACGCTCTATCCTCAATCTCCACGTCAATTTACTGCCTATTAAGTATACTTCCTAGATATTTGGTTTAGGAGTTAGCGCGCTATTTCCTAGTTTAGAGGGAGACCAAGATTAAAACTTATACTTTCTTTCAAAAAGTACCACGTTTGTATTCTCTGAATTTACTTCGGTCCCGACCTCTATGTTCCGGTTGAGAGACAGTAATCACGAGCGTCCACGTCAACAGGGTTGGAACAACTGCCTGAGGAGCGCCTCCGTTTGCCAAACGGAGATCATCGCTGAACCTTAAGCAGCTATAACTGTCGGCAATACCGTTATAAATATATAATCCTCTCCGCTCGACGTTGGAAGGTGTAAATAAGTTTAATAGTATTAAAGCCCTTTCCAGTTTAGTTACTGTTGTAAGTTCGTCAACATCCGCGTTGCCATAATCCCTCAGTGCTTCTAGCGTTTTCTTCCTATCCTTGGCTAATTTAGGAAACTTAGAAGAAGTCTTCTCAATACTACCACACAAACCCTGCCAGGAAACCCCTTTTGGCCAGATAATATCAATATATGTATATAGCAGCTGTGAAAACTAAAATTGAACAGCAAAACGGTAGGGCTTTCACGTATCTGAGATCTATTTTAACTTGAATTACGTAGCTTATCAAATTTAACACAATAAAACTTGTGTTACAATGTGCGTTCTAAAAATGCAAATTTAAGAGATTGGTAATCCTAAGGGGTTTTATGAATACTCGTTCTCTAATATTTATAAAATAAAAGGTGATTTTCATGGGCCCCCTTAACGTGGATATTTTGTATCCACTAAATCTAATCGAACCTCAGAGATTTAGAGCCAATTTACACGACGACTTTTCACCCTGCGTTTTTTTCACGTTGTCTTTTAAAAAAGTCTTCGAAAATCCTCGTGCATTTACACGATGACTTTTTCTTTGCGGCGTTTCTTGCGTTTTTTTTTGACATTTCAGCGTCAAATTTTCTTTGGTCAACTCTTTCGTCCTCATTTTTAAAGCGGAGGGAATCGCGAACTCAAAGCAAAAATACGAAAAAGTGAGATTTCGCTCACCGTGCGTGCTTGCCTACCCGGTTGACTTCGCTACACTTCTTGCCTACAAGCTCGACACGCAATAAATTGGCTCNGTGACAGCTGTTTATTTGCTCAGGGATTGGCAGTGCTGCCAAGTACGAAAACGAGCTCCTGGGCGCGCTCTCAGAAAAAATGCGAGAGTTTCATATCTAGTTATCCATGATATTTAGTTCACAACTAAGTCGAAACTATCCTAATACCATGTTCTGACCGACAACCAAAATACTTTAAAAACGTGTTTTGGGATTGTGGGCTGAAGGCTGTTCACACCGGCTGTTAATGTTTTCGTTGACATTTCTTACATCCTCTGATTACAGTTTTGCTACATAAAAACAAAACCAAAATGCTTTTCCCTAATTTTCTTTTCATTAGCAACCTCTTACTTTCATTCTTATTAACCGACTTCCAAAAAAGGAGGAGGTTATCAGTTCGTTGAAATTTTTTTTTTTTTTTTTTTTATGTATGTTACCGCATAACTTTGCACCACGTCAACCGATTTCAATAATTTGCAACGGAAAGGTAGTGTTTCAGAGATGGTCCCATACTAATTTGGTTTAGATCCGATCAATGGATCATGAAATATATAGATATATATATATTTTTTTTAAGTCGGTTTTTTTTTGCTAAAAATTACTTGTTTTATTTACTTTTGCGAAATGGCGTATTAAAGATGATAAAATATGACTTCCACTTCGATAAATAATCGAAAAAAAACTAGTGAAGACACCGATTGGAATGAGTGGAACGTGAGTTTTCAAGTAGTTTTCAGCGAAAACCGGTTTTTGTTTGACATATTTTACATGGACGAAAACACAAGTTTTAAGTCGAAAACCAGTTTTAGCCACGAAAACATGTTTTCGATGTCGGTCAGAACATGGTATAACACTGGGGATTATAAGACATTTGAGCTCATATGCATTTAATAAAAGTTAGCGAGCACTGTTTCAATAACGTATGTATGTATGTACAGCGTTTGTTTATAAACAAATATTGCTAACATATTTACATATGCAGTGTAGTATGCATCATACATATGTGTTCTCCCTTTAAGCTGTAGAGCAATCTACGCTCGCGGTGGCCGCTTTGATGCTATATGTATAAAGGTCTGATTATGCATACATCGCATAACTTCGCACAACCATTTGTAGCAGTGCAATAGAAATGTAACTTAAGAAAATGTGAAACAAAATCTAAACTCAACAGATCGCTAAGTTCTTAAAAGTTGTGGTAATTTCTGTGTGATGGAATACATACAAAATACATGCAAAGTACATACGAAATTACCGTTTGAAATTTATGCGAAGTTGTGCGAAGTTTTGTGAAGTATGCATAATTAGACCATAAGTAGTACTCGTAATTTGAACTTCTCCATTTATGTATGTATATGGCGGCGAATGAGAATACATGCACGCATGAGTATGACAGCCCTCGGCTTTTGAATAGCAAATCTCGATCTAAGCTGTTCAATTCATAGAGGAAGGTGTTTTTCTTTTTTAGTGCTAGTTGGCACACCGACAACTTTGCAATTTCGCGTGTTCGGCGAGAGATTTTCCGGGTTTTGGTTTCTGTACTTAA
The DNA here is from genome assembly GCF_001687245.7 of Rhagoletis zephyria. NCBI lineage: Eukaryota > Metazoa > Arthropoda > Insecta > Diptera > Tephritidae > Rhagoletis > Rhagoletis zephyria. The sequence continues at coordinate 10,331 of NW_016163295.1, read as the reverse complement.
CTGGGCTCCTTCGACTCCAACCCGGTTGCTAAACAACGATGTTGAATATCTTCCAGTGTTATTTTATTCGTTTTATTTGCTTCTGCTGCTGGTATTTATTTGCTTTAATTTGCTGGAGGTGTTTGAATGAGTTCAGCAAAATCAACGTCAACCTAAACAAGATGTAAAAATTTCCAAAAACCAAGAAAAAAAAACAGTCAAAATGCAGAAAACTGGACTCAACAAAAGCTTAATCGATTACATACCTACATATTAAAAAAAAACATACTACATATATGTATGTATATAAAGAATAAATATACCTACTTCGGTAAATACACAGAAAAAGTAAAAGTGTGACTGACATTCGCGTGCAAATACTCTTTGGTGGACTTCTATACATTCATAATTATATTAACGGTTTGTGAAGTATGCACACTTTTTATAAATTATTTGTCATTTGACATTCGTGACATCATCATTTCCTTGGCAATCCCAGCCCGGTGGCGAGTGCGTCGCGTCGGCTAGAACATCTCACCGCACAAAATTGCATGCGCATTGCGCAATCAAATAAAATCACTTCATAAATACGCATATTACATACCTACAAATACTAATCCAGAAATGTACATTTGTAAACGTACGTATGTACATACATTAGCGTGGGCCGAAAATCCGCTTTTTTAGAATTTTGATTGGTAATAGCAAAAATATGGTTCATTATGCTCTAAAAAATATCTGTGTGAANCGAAAATCCGCTTTTTTAGAATTTTGATTGGTAATAGCAAAAATATGGTTCATTATGCTCTAAAAAATATCTGTGTGAAATGTGAAAGTTTTTGCTCAATATCTTCGGCTCGCCCAAGTCCATCAAAGTTTAAGTACTAAAAAAAAATTTTCTTAGCTAACTTCGATTCTCTACAGAAAAGGTCAATACACCTAATTATGTAGGACTAACACTTTAGAAGATTATTGCAATTTTAGTAAAAAAATGTATTACTCAATTTATTTATTTATTTTTGTTTTTTGGCCATATTGAACTTTGATGGACTTGGGCGAGTCTATTGACCAAAAATTGTCATTTCACACAGATTGTTTTTAGAGCATAGTGATATTTTTGCTATTACCAATCAAAATTGTAAAAAAGCGGATTTTCGGCCCACGCTAATGTACATATGAACATCTATTGCATACATACTTACACACAAGCCAGTGATGGAAAACTACGAGCATTTGTGATTGCCTTTTCACAGTTTTTATACCACTCGGCAATTAAGGCGCAATCGATAGATTTTAGAACCATTTAATGCAACCGACACTTCTCGTATCCGGCAAATGCAATACTACGTATACATATATATAAGCAAATATCACGAGTTGTTTTTTTTTTTAGTGTCACTCCCTTCTCTCGGCAGGAAAAAAACGCTGAAGCATTCTTACATTTATTTCAATCAATTAAGTTCCAGAAACAAGTATAACAAAAAATAAATCAAGTATTTGAGCAATTTTAGACGAAAAAGTCATTTGATTTTGACATTGCTCTCATAAGAAACAGGCTATAATGTCAAATTGAAATGAATTGTTAACCCATTTGAAATTTTTTTTTTTTTCAAATTTCAATTTGTTTAAAAAAATTTACACAAAAATTTTTCAAGCAACAAATTTTCTTAATGCAAAATTGAAATGAATTGTTAACCCATTTGAAATTTTTTTTTTGTTCAAATTTCAATTTGTTTAAAAAAAATTTACACAAAAATTTTTCAAGCAACAAATTTTCTTAATGCAGCATGCAGAATATATGTCGCATCTATTTTCTTATTTTTTGAAATTTTACTTTTTTTAATTTAAATAATTTTAGATACTTTAAATTGTTACAATTAAACGGTGCAAATGTTCTTCTTGCCAAAACGACGAATCGAGTGTAATAAAACTTGTGTGTCACCAAATTAAAAAAAAAATACCTTGATTAAAAGATGACTATGATTTGAGAAACTAAAATTCCACTTTTACAATTTTTATTGACAGAATCGAACTTCATTCTTAAATTGTTGGATACTTAAAGAAAGTACATAATATATACTACGTGCATAAAGAATACCGTGTAAAAATCGCCCACGTCAATATTTAATTACATACTTTTAAATAACGATGACTTTTAAGTTAAGGCACGCGAGTAAACGTGTTAGAAGACTGAGTGTGGTGCTACGAGGCACTATGGGGATATGCACAAGAGTGGTTATTTTTACGTTTAAGTATATCTTTTTTAAATTTTCATTTAAATACAATCCAGAGATGGAATCTTGTTCTTTTAAGACAATGCATCTTCAAGATAGGCGAAACACTATTTTCGAGCAAAAACACATTTTTGTCGAAAAATGTAACAACTCATGAGATTTGCTCATATACATACATAAAGTTTTTTGTTGGTTGTCCCGATAGCTTACTCAATACTGATAATAAATTGTAGAAAATTATTTTTTGCTGTGTACTGCGCAGAAATTTTCCAATTCCATCACTGATGCACAAATGTATGTATAAGAAAGTTTATACATACATATATACCGAAAAGAAACTGCACAAATTGTTTAGATTGTAACGTAGCGAATTTTATTATCTTTATATCGAACTTTTTTTGGTTTTTAAGAAAAAAATATTTTAATACATTTTCAACAAAAATTTGCAACAAAACGTTATTCTCAAATTTTGCCGAATTTTTCGTTTTATTCCCTTCATTAAATTACGCGCACACACATTCAAGTAATCATTCTGCTTGCTTTGGGCCAGTTAGTTTTAAAAATCTGCGACGTTTCTACCAACTCTGCCATCCTTCTTTAGGTTCAGTTTGACAATTGCCCAATATCTCTCCATTGGTCTGAGTTCTGGAGCATTTCGTGGGTTCCCCTCTTTTGCTACATAATTGACCCTGTTATTTTTAATAAGGTTAAAGTGGAATTGGCGTAATGCGATATAGCCATATCGGGCTAAAATATTGCAGAGACGGTGTGCTTTTTATAACATGGTAAAAGGCGGCGATTAAGGCACTATTCAGACCACATGAACATATAGCCTGCCAAATTAGGATCTTCTCACCAAATTTTTCCACTTCAAACCATGCCACTCACTGCTGAACTGTACAACCCCTCCGTTTTGTGTAAAACTGTTTACCTGGGAACGTTCTTGAGGCCACTTTGACGTAAGTTTCATCGTCTATCGCAATGCCCTCAATGGAGTCAAGCGCCTACAAGTGCATTTTCTTTTCGGTACAGTCCTCACTTATAAGTATACATATGTATGTATGCACATAGTTATAGGTATTTTCACATTAGCATTATCAGCGTAACATTTGTACTACATACAACATACCTGTGATGGTTTTGCTAAAACATATTATTATTGTTGGGGATAGAGTACTGCGACCTTAAGATCTATTGTACGTTAAAACATAAGTTAATTTCGAATTACTTAACTAGTAAATAAATTTATGTCAGCTAATATATAAATTACGTTATACATCTTTCACGATTTTAGCGATCCTGATAGCAATATTTTCGAGGGGCCTTCAGTTTCTGGCATAACATCAGCCGCATGCGCCCTCGGTACTGTGGGTGCCGAGAAATGTGCTACGGCAACAGCTACGCCTACAATATCTATCTCATTAGCCGAAGAAGATGGCAAAAACACTGATGCCAACTCCCTCAACGTGGCAGCCACATCCAGCAATTCTTCCCCGGCACCAAGCACAGACTCCACAACGCCTCTAGTATCGACGCCAAATAGTCCAGATACAGGTGCCACATCTAAAATAATTATTGCAACGACTACAAAAACGGCGGATAGTATGCACACCAGCGACATTAGTATGCCAATCAAAACCACATTAACAACTGTGACCACAACAACAACGGCGGAAATTATGGATGTAAGTACTGAGGATTTTAGTGTGAGTTTTTTAAATTATCTATCGATTGCTGAGTGGAAGACCGCCCTAACTCGGCAGCCAGTTCGTAAACGCCCTATCTCAAAAAATCGTTTCAAGAACGCCCTATTTCAGAATTTTATTTGAAAAACATCCTATCTCAGAATTCGGTTCAAAAACGCCCCATCTCAGAATTCGGTTCAAAAACGCCCTATCCCACTTCAAAATGTATTGAAAATGTACTGATATATGGCGTTTTTGAATCGGCAGCTGAGATAGGGCGTTTCATATTCCCTTTAGGCCCACGATCCAGAAAATAAAGGTCGCGCCATTCGCGGACCGCTAACCCTCTCTTCGTCGATGTGACAGCATCTACCCAATCGCTGACGTCATAAAATACTTTTGTTTGCATTCACACTGATGCTTTTCGCACCAAATTTAGTGGGTATTCAAAACGCGAAAATTTTTGAGTTTGGTGCTTGGTGCGTTTTTTGGTGCTTTTGTTTAAAGTTTGAAGCAGAGACCGGCTTTGAGTACTAATAAAATTAGTGTACTTATTCATTATCCATAACAATTAGTGCAAATGAGTACTTACACTAATTCAACAAATGACTAAGAGTAATTTCCACCAAAACAAGAACACACTCAAAGTATATACTAACTCTTATTTGTGGCGGCAATTTTTGTCTCTATCGAGTGTAGTCTACCCAGCTGGATTTTACTCATTTCGTCGAGTGAGAGGCTGGAAATAAAACTTTGAATGAGTTTAATATTATTTGTGTTCTGCTTTGTGCTACATCAGTGTTGGCATTTTTGGTACAATTTTACTTTTTTGATACAATTTCGTTTACTACGCAGTACTTTTTAGTACAATTTTGTGATGAATACTATAAATATATACGTAGCTCTGAAAATTCACTGCGGGATTTTTTTTTTTATCTTTTTGTCTTCGCCTTCTCGTTTTTGCCTTTGTAAGTTTTGAAAAAGGTTTTGAAATAGCCATTATAACATAGCAAAAGGTGTGCTATCAACCTCACATTCCTAGGCAAGTTTTGAAAGAATATTTTCGATACTAAATCTTATTAAGTATAGATATAGTTAGAAACAGTGTCATCGTTAATTCTTTATGTTCTTAAATATCATAACTTCACGGCACTCATATATTGACTAGAGTTGACTAGTTATTTTATTATTTTCTAATTCTAATTATTTGTTTATAAAAATATAGTGAATTCCTTAACAAAAACTCTGTGAAAATAAGTTTAAATCTTTGAACAACATTAAAAAATCGACAAACTTTCGTAAACATTTCGAGCTTTATATTTCAATTTTAGTATAATAAAGTGCAAGTTTAAAGTAGCTGGAATTTACCGTCAATGTCATATTATCTAATTTTGGTACGCACGCCGTGGAATTTATTTTTTTGCGTCATCCGAAATGGGCTTGCGATTTGATTTCATTGAGCGAAACGTCAAATCAAAATGTCACGCGGAACAAAAATTGGTAATTGAGTTAGCTTCATATGCACGCCGTTCGATTTCGGTTGGTCCCATATAAGTTGTATGTGCATGAGAAATTTTTGACAGTAATTTGGCGGCGTGCGTGAATATTACGTTAGCCTGTAAAGGCTGTTTATGCAGATACGCGAGCCCGTTTTGACAAGTATTAAACTTTGTACAAAGCTGAATTTCGGAAGAAAATAAGTGCGCACTGCTTACCACTACACCACAGCGGCCGACATATGTACCAGAAATTTTGCGGATATTCGCAAACGCGGAGCTTCCGCATTAATTTTTAAAATTCGCTTACGCACTCGCAATAATCAATGCGAAACTTTTGCGAATGCTGTGCAAGTCGTCCGACACATTAATATTGCCTCTATATAATATATGTATATCGAGGACTTACATATATTCAAAACCTGGTATCCGCGAATTTCACAAAAAAATGCTTTCTGATGTAAGAGCTTCTCTGAGACTTAACTGTCATCGATGATGTTTGTGGTGACCTTAAATATCGCTTGTTAAAAGAATTTACTATTCAAATGNAAACTTTTGCGAATGCTGTGCAAGTCGTCCGACACATTAATATTGCCTCTATATAATATATTTATATCGAGGACTTACATATATTCAAAACCTGGTATCCGCGAATTTCACAAAAAAATGCTTTCTGATGTAAGAGCTTCTCTGAGACTTAACTGTCATCGATGATGTTTGTGGTGACCTTAAATATCGCTTGTTAAAAGAATTTACTATTCAAATGTGAAGTCAAAGTTAACATCAGTGCTGACAGCTAGGTCTCAGACAAGTTCTAACATCAGAAAGTATCTTTGTGAAAATCACTGATAGCAGGTTTTGAATATAACACCGATAATAACCGATACAAACATAATTTTAAAGGTAAAAGATGCGTCGAGTCTTTACATTGCCAGAGGAGTCGATAATCTTCGATTCTTGTGTTGAGCCACTAAAACCTTTTAAAGAAGCTACACGGGAATTAAGCACCTCAGAGACCCTCATATTATCCGGTCGCATATACATACATGTGTATATAGTGCAGGGATAATTTAAGTGCGTACCAATTTTAAGTGAATAGTGCTTTAGACGGCAAATCCCAGTTCAATTAATGGCCAACATTTACGGGTACTCAGNGTGGACACCATATGTATATAGTGCAGGGATAATTTAAGTGCGTACCAATTTTAAGTGAATAGTGCTATAGACGGCAAATCCCAGTTCAATTAATGGCCAACATTTACGGGTACTCAGCTTTCTTGCATGACAAAAAGGAATTTTTCTTCTGTTTGAAAATTGTAAAATTCGTATTTACTTCAGTAGCCACTTTTATTGCTACATGTATAGCTATAAAGCCAAATCTAGTATATATAGTTCTATATACATACATACTTATGTACTTTCTACTTTGTAGGAAAATCGTTTTTCCATTCTCGGTAAAGACATCTCAAATAACATCGACGTGTATGACTTGCCAACACCGCCCAAAAATGGACTAAATACTCCACCACCTGAGGGTGCGACCAGTGAGCTCTTAAATGCATCGTCTGGTACGACAGCTTCAACAACGACAACACCGTCACCCACTCACCCATCTAAACAACACTATGGAAGGGAATCAAGTTGTTCTCCAACTAAAAAGAAGAATCATAAAAATGAAAATAATAATCATCAGGTAATGTTAAAAAACTTAACACGTACTTAATTTTGTTTGTTATTAAAAATGAGACGTTTACATAACTCTCGTATCTATGTATACTTTCTTTCGCAGTATAATACTTTTTTTGTGTTGTTATTTTCTTCCATACAAAACAAACTGTCGAACATAGTAACTTTGTATGGAAGAAAATGCGTGAAGTCGTCAGCAAAAAAAAAAATCAAAGATTAACGGTGTTTTTTACACACTTCAAACGATAACCACCACCTCTGAAATGGAGGGAAATGATTTTTATTGAAAACCGCAAAAATTTTAGCTACTAATTCGGGGATGCAGCTCTCTCTTTTGGTGGTATTACCGACTTCCGGTTTCGATGAATAGTTTTCTCTAATTACTTCTAATTCACGCCGCTTTCATCACCTCCAATGGTACTATTTTTATTTGTGCAATATTATTTAGTTAAACAGGAGTCGTGGAGTAGGCCTACCAGGAAAACCACGTTAAAAAAAAACGTACCAAATACAAACGAGTACAGGTAAATTGTGCATATTATGGAGAACACAATTTTTTAAATCGGCATATCTCAAAAATTATACCTTAGGAAGAAAAATGGTTATAACAGTTTTTATAGATAATTGTATGAGCTACACTTCCGTCCCACTTATTTTTGTGACAAACCGTACCGGATTACTGAAAAATGAAAACAATCAATTTATGTGACTTTTGTGTCAAAATTTCGGCACTATCTCATTTTCTTACATCGCAATAATTCATTCTTTCACGTTAGCTCATATAAAATACGCTCAAGTCTTACTTCAACGAACATTTAAAAATTCCCCCAAAGAGTTTCCAAAGTTTTTGGTATGTCTGAGTGAATCATAGCCAAATATCTGGGTCTCGTTACTAACCGACTGTCGTGGGAGCGTCTATTGGGGGATTGTGTTGCTCAGTTGAACTCCGCGGAGACGTGAAGGCTACTTAGGTGCTTGGAGGCACCGACGTGTTCGTAAGTTGCCGTTTGGCTTGAGTAACATGGGACTACCAACCGTGTGTTCCACTCCTTGTGTGCCCATTGTAGATTCTTTCTTTTGGTGTCTTATTTATAAATTTTAGTATTTTTTCATTCACAGTATTTTTAATTAAATTTTCTTTTCAGAATGATATTAATTCCATCGAAAGTATATCCGACAATACGAAAATACCCAGTAACGATCTGGAATGGATAGATGAGTTACTATTAGAGCGAAATGGCAAAGAAATGTTGAATAAAAAGAAAAAGAAGAAGAAGAAAATCTCAACAACGAAAGAATTAGACCAACTAGATGGTGTATCCAGCAAGCACAATAATAAAGACGATCTGGACGTTGAGGATGAGAAGGTGGTAAAGTGTCTATATTACACATTAATGTGCTGCGAATGTACAATATCTTAGTTAATAATATGCAGAAATGCATTATTGCCGCCACGGGAGATCAGGAGTGAAAAATATGGGATAACATACAAATGTATGCATTTATATGAAAAATAGTTGGCTTTTATACACTTTTAAAATCAAAATATTTTAAGGAACGAGTCTGTCCACTTTGAGATACATACATTATAGATGATACTAATAGAATACTAAGATTAACTTGTACTGCTGAATTACTTAAGGGAATTTGCCAATTGTTAACAAAATATTCCTGCGATTAGATAGTGTAACTATAAAATACATATGCATGTATGTACGTATTTAAGTGATCTATGTATGTATATGAATATACATACATTCTTAACCTTAAATGTATTAAATACAAAAGAAATAATAAAGAAGCTAAATCTGTGCATATGTATGTACATACATACATACATATTTAAACGTGTATGAGGTGTTACAATAATATGCAGCAAATATTTTTCTTCTACAAAATATTGTTTTAAAAAATGCAACAAGAAAGTATATCAGAAATGAATAAAATGCTGGATCGTAAAACGTTTATTTTATGAGTAAAAAACATCAAAACGCGCTTTCCTGCGAAAACTGCTTGTTTTTGCTATTCTTGATCGTCAATAAATTTTATAGTATGTTATATGTTTGTATCGCTACTTTAATACATACATATATGTATGTAGAAAAGCCTCAACTAACATTTTTGTTTGTTTAGTAAGTGATTAAAAATTAAGTAAATTAAAACTTAAAATTAAAAATTCAAGTTCTTTAGTTGTCAATTTATCTTCAATATTTCTGCTATATCAGTTATTTTTTTTTTTTTTCTGAGTGAGTAATCGATCGACTTTCGTACAAAACTGGATGCTGAATGAAAGTCAGTTAGGGGGGGTTTCTATATTAAGGTAGCGATATATGTATGCACACATATGGCCCCATTGGCCATAAAAATATGTACTATGTATATAAAAACTAAAAATAAGTTTTTTACTATTCGTATCGTGCTAGTAACAGCCTATTTGACTATTTGCATATTTTTTAAAGGCGTTACAGTATATCGGCGAAGCTATGAATTTTTATATGCGTACAAATATTTATGTATGTAATGAGTATGAACGCAAAGTATTAAAAACTATTTTAAAGCTAAATAAAAGGAAGCAAAACTGTGTGTGTTTTTAAACAGGAATTCTAAAATGGCGCCCATTTTCCTTATGGTTTGAAATATTTATTCCTTGCTTTTTCTTTGTTTACCATTTATTTACTATATAAACCATACACTTTAATGGGTTATATCAAGGCATATTAAACAAGGTAGAAGTGATTTTGACATTTCTCTTTTTTGAACACCGACTATAATGTCAAATGATGAATAACTTTTAACCCTTTTCAAGTTGGCATTTTCTAATTTTCATTAAAAATTAAATTTTGCTTTGAGATAGTTTTGAATTGTGTGTATTTATTTTTGTTTTTCGAACACATGCATTTATAGATACATACATATACAAAAATTAAAAGGAGCGGAAACTACGAGCGTTGCGGTGCCAAGACGTTAAAGTGGTGCGATACTTTAAGGCGCCTAGTTGCGGAGTTAGAAGACTTGGTCGCCTGAAGCCACGGAATTTCAGAACTGAGTAAGAGAATTTTCTTACAATATTATGACACATAACCGGCATTTACATATTTGCATACATACATATACATACCTAACCAATTATGCATGTACGCTGAATTCGCCGACAAGCTTTTTTAAAAACGAAGTAAATTAGTACAAATNGCATTTACATATTTGCATACATACATATACATACCTAACCAATTATGCATGTACGCTGAATT